>NC_082344.1:16927665-17151077 GCF_027477595.1 Haemorhous mexicanus | reverse complement strand
AGGGAAGGGAAGGGAAGGGAAGGGAAGGGAAGGGAAGGGAAGGGAAGGGAAGGGAAGGGAAGGGAAGGGAAGGGAAGGGAAGGGAAGGGAAGGGAAGGGAAGGGAAGGGAAGGGAAGGGAAGGGAAGGGAAGGGAAGGGAAGGGAAGGGAAGGGAAGGGAAGGTTTGGGAAGGGAAGGGAAGGTTTGGGAAGGGAAGGTTTCGGGAAGGGAAGGGAAGGGAAGGGAAGGTTTCGGGAAGGGAAGGGAAGGGAAGGGAAGGGAAGGTTTCGGGAAGGGAAGGGAAGGTTTCGGGAAGGTTTCGGGAAGGGAAGGGAAGGTTTCGGGAAGGTTTCGGGAAGGGAAGGGAAGGGAAGGGAAGGGAAGGGAAGGGAAGGGAAGGGAAGGGAAGGGAAGGGAAGGGAAGGGAAGGGAAGGGAAGGGAAGGGAAGGGAAGGGAAGGGAAGGGAAGGGAAGGGAAGGGAAGGGAAGGGAAGGGAAGGGAAGGGAAGGGAAGGGAAGGGAAGGGAAGGGAAGGGAAGGGAAGGGAAGGGAAGGGAAGGGAAGGGAAGGGAAGGGAAGGGAAGGGAAGGGAAGGGAAGGGAAGGGAAGGGAAGGGAAGGGAAGGGAAGGGAAGGGAAGGGAAGGGAAGGGAAGGTTTCGGGAAGGGAAGGGAAGGTTTCGGGAAGGGAAGGGAAGAGGAAGGGAAGGGAAGGGAAGGGAAGGAAGGGAAGGGAAGGGAAGGGAAGGAAGGGAAGGGAAGGGAAGGGAAGGGAAGGGAAGGGAAGGAAGGGAAGGGAAGGGAAGGGAAGGGAAGGGAAGGGAAGGGAAGGGAGGAAGGGAAGGGAAGGGAAGGGAAGGTTTCGGGAAGGTTTCGGGAAGGGAAGGGAAGGGAAGGGAAGGGAAGGAAGGGAAGGGAAGGGAAGGGAAGGGAAGGGAAGGAAGGGAAGGGAAGGGAAGGGAAGGGAAGGGAAGGGAAGGGAAGGGAAGGGAAGGGAAGGGAAGGGAAGGGAAGGGAAGGGAAGGGAAGGGAAGGGAAGGAAGGGAAGGGAAGGGAAGGGAAGGGAAGGGAAGGGAAGGGAAGGGAAGGGAAGGGAAGGTTTCGGGAAGGTTTCGGGAAGGGAAGGGAATGGAAGGGAAGGGAAGGGAAGGGAAGGTTTCGGGAAGAGAAGGGAAGGTTTCGGGAAGGGAAGGGAAGGGAAGGGAAGGGAAGGGAAGGGAAGGGAAAGGAAGGGAAGGGAAGGGAAGGGAAGGGAAGGGAAAGGAAGGGAAGGGAAGGGAAGGGAAGGGAAGGGAAGGGAAGGGAAGGGAAGGAAGGGAAGGGAAGGGAAGGGAAGGGAAGGGAAGGGAAGGGAAGGGAAGGGAAGGGAAGGGAAGGGAAGGGAAGGGAAGGGAAGGGAAGGGAAGGGAAGGGAAGGGAAGGGAAGGGAAGGGAAGGGAAGGGAAGGGAAGGAAGGGAAGGGAAGGGAAGGAAGGGAAGGGAAGGGAAGGGAAGGGAAGGGAAGGGAAGGGAAGGGAAGGGAAGGGAAGGGAAGGTTTCGGGAAGGGAAGGGAAGGTTTCGGGAAGGGAAGGGAAGGGAAGGGAAGGGAAGGGAAGGGAAGGGAAGGGAAGGGAAGGGAAGGGAAGGGAAGGAAGGGAAGGGAAGGAAGGGAAGGGAAGGGAAGGGAAGGGAAGGGAAGGGAAGGGAAGGGAAGGAAGGGAAGGGAAGGGAAGGGAAGGGAAGGGAAGGAAGGGAAGGAAGGGAAGGGAAGGGAAGGGAAGGGAAGGGAAGGAAGGGAGGAAGGGAAGGGAAGGGAAGGGAAGGGAAGGGAAGGGAAGGGAAGGGAAGGGAAGGGAAGGGAAGGGAAGGGAAGGGAAGGGAAGGGAAGGGAAGGGAAGGGAAGGGAAGGGAAGGGAAGGGAAGGGAAGGGAAGGGAAGGGAAGGGAAGGGAAGGGAAGGGAAGGGAAGGGAAGGGAAGGGAAGGGAAGGGAAGGAAGGGAAGGGAAGGGAAGGGAAGGGAAGGTTTCGGGAAGGGAAGGGAAGGGAAGGGAAGGGAAGGGAAGGGAAAGGAAGGGAAGGGAAGGGAAGGGAAGGTTTCGGGAAGGGAAGGGAAGGGAAGGTTTCGGGAAGGGAAGGTTTCGGGAAGGGAAGGTTTCGGGAAGGGAAGGTTTCGGGAAGGGAAGGTTTCGGGAAGGGAAGGGAAGGGAAGGGAAGGGAAGGGAAGGGAAGGGAAGGGAAGGGAAGGGAAGGGAAGGTTTCGGGAAGGGAAGGTTTCGGGAAGGGAAGGGAAGGGAAGGGAAGGTTTCGGGAAGGGAAGGTTTCGGGAAGGGAAGGGAAGGGAAGGGAAGGGAAGGGAAGGGAAGGGAAGGGAAGGGAAGGGAAGGGAAGGGAAGGGAAGGGAAGGGAAGGGAAGGGAAGGGAAGGGAAGGGAAGGGAAGGGAAGGGAAGGGAAGGGAAGGGAAGGGAAGGGAAGGGAAGGGAAGGGAAGGGAAGGGAAGGGAAGGGAAGGGAAGGGAAGGGAAGGGAAGGGAAGGGAAGGGAAGGGAAGGGAAGGAAGGGAAGGGAAGGAAGGGAAGGGAAGGGAAGGGAAGGGAAGGGAAGGGAAGGGAAGGGAAGGGAAGGGAAGGGAAGGGAAGGGAAGGAAGGGAAGGGAAGGGAAGGGAAGGGAAGGGAAGGGAAGGGAAGGGAAGGGAAGGGAAGGGAAGGGAAGGGAAGGGAAGGGAAGGGAAGGGAAGGGAAGGGAAGGGAAGGGAAGGGAAGGGAAGGGAAGGTTTCGGGAAGGGAAGGGAAGGTTTCGGGAAGGGAAGGTTTCGGGAAGGGAAGGTTTCGGGAAGGGAAGGTTTCGGGAAGGGAAGGGAAGGGAAGGTTTCGGGAAGGGAAGGTTTCGGGAAGGGAAGGGAAGGGAAGGGAAGGGAAGGGAAGGGAAGGGAAGGGAAGGGAAGGGAAGGGAAGGGAAGGGAAGGGAAGGGAAGGGAAGGGAAGGGAAGGGAAGGGAAGGGAAGGGAAGGTTTCGGGAAGGGAAGGGAAGGGAAGGTTTCGGGAAGGTTTCGGGAAGGGAAGGGAAGGGAAGGGAAGGGAAGGGAAGGGAAGGGAAGGGAAGGGAAGGGAAGGGAAGGGAAGGGAAGGGAAGGGAAGGGAAGGGAAGGGAAGGGAAGGGAAGGGAAGGGAAGGGAAGGGAAGGGAAGGGAAGGGAAGGGAAGGGAAGGGAAGGGAAGGGAAGGGAAGGGAAGGGAAGGGAAGGGAAGGGAAGGGAAGGGAAGGGAAGGGAAGGGAAGGGAAGGGAAGGGAAGGGAAGGGAAGGGAAGGGAAGGGAAGGGAAGGGAAGGGAAGGGAAGGGAAGGGAAGGGAAGGGAAGGTTTCGGGAAGGGAAGGGAAGGGAAGGGAAGGGAAGGGAAGGGAAGGGAAGGGAAGGGAAGGGAAGGGAAGGGAAGGGAAGGGAAGGGAAGGGAAGGGAAGGGAAGGGAAGGGAAGGGAAGGGAAGGGAAGGGAAGGGAAGGGAAGGGAAGGGAAGGGAAGGGAAGGGAAGGGAAGGGAAGGTTTCGGGAAGGGAAGGGAAGGGAAGGGAAGGGAAGGGAAGGGAAGGGAAGGGAAGGGAAGGGAAGAAGGGAAGGGAAGGGAAAGGGAAGGGAAGGGAAGGGAAGGGAAGGGAAGGGAAGGGAAGGTTTCGGGAAGGGAAGGGAAGGGAAGGGAAGGGAAGGTTTCGGGAAGGGAAGGGAAGGGAAGGGAAGGTTTCGGGAAGGGAAGGGAAGGGAAGGGAAGGTTTCGGGAAGGGAAGGTTTCGGGAAGGGAAGGTTTCGGGAAGGGAAGGGAAGGGAAGGGAAGGTTTCGGGAAGGTTTCGGGAAGGTTTCGGGAAGGGAAGGGAAGGGAAGGGAAGGGAAGGGAAGGGAAGGGAAGGGAAGGGAAGGGAAGGGAAGGGAAGGGAAGGGAAGGGAAGGGAAGGGAAGGGAAGGGAAGGGAAGGGAAGGGAAGGGAAGGGAAGGGAAGGAAGGGAAGGGAAGGGAAGGGAAGGAAGGGAAGGGAAGGGAAGGGAAGGGAAGGAAGGGAAGGAAGGGAAGGGAAGGGAAGGGAAGGGAAGGAAGGGAAGGGAAGGGAAGGGAAGGGAAGGGAAGGGAAGGGAAGGGAAGGGAAGGGAAGGGAAGGGAAGGGGAAGGTTTGGGAAGGGAAGGGAAGGGAAGGGAAGGGAAGGGAAGGGATGGGAAGGTTTCGGGAAGGTTTCGGGAAGGTTTCGGGAAGGTTTCGGGAAGGGAAGGGAAGGGAAGGGAAGGGAAGGGAAGGGAAGGGAAGGGAAGGGAAGGGAAGGGAAGGGAAGGGAAGGGAAGGGAAGGGAAGGTTTCGGGAAGGGAAGGTTTCGGGAAGGGAAGGGAAGGGAGGAAGGGAAGGGAAGGGAAGGGAAGGGAAGGGGAAGGGAAGGGAAGGGAAGGGAAGGGAAGGGAAGGGAAGGGAAGGGAAGGGAAGGGAAGGGAAGGGAAGGGAAGGGAAGGTTTCGGGAAGGGAAGGTTTCGGGAAGGGAAGGGAAGGGAAGTTTCGGGAAGGGAAGGTTTCGGGAAGGGAAGGGAAGGGAAGGGAAGGGAATGGAAGGGAAGGGAAGGTTTCGGGAAGGGAAGGGAAGGTTTCGGGAAGGGAAGGGAAGGGAAGGGAAGGGAAGGGAAGGGAAGGGAAGGGAAGGGAAGGGAAGGGAAGGGAAGGGAAGGGAAGGGAAGGGAAGGGAAGGGAAGGGAAGGGAAGGAAGGGAAGGGAAGGGAAGGGAAGGGAAGGGAAGGGAAGGGAAGGGAAGGGAAGGGAAGGGAAGGGAAGGGAAGGGAAGGGAAAGGGAAGGGAAGGAAGGAAGGGAAGGGAAGGGAAGGGAAGGGAAGGGAAGGGAAGGGAAGGGAAGGGAAGGGAAGGTTTCGGGAAGGGAAGGGAAGGGAAGGTTTCGGGAAGGGAAGGTTTCGGGAAGGGAAGGTTTCGGGAAGGGAAGGTTTCGGGAAGGGAAGGGAAGGGAAGGTTTCGGGAAGGGAAGGTTTCGGGAAGGGAAGGGAAGGGAAGGGAAGGGAAGGGAAGGGAAGGGAAGGGAAGGGAAGGGAAGGGAAGGGAAGGGAAGGGAAGGGAAGGGAAGGGAAGGGAAGGGAAGGGAAGGGAAGGGAAGGGAAGGGAAGGGAAGGGAAGGGAAGGGAAGGGAAGGGAAGGGAAGGGAAGGGAAGGGAAGGGAAGGGAAGGGAAGGGAAGGGAAGGGAAGGGAAGGGAAGGGAAGGTTTCGGGAAGGGAAGGGAAGGGAAGGTTTCGGGAAGGTTTCGGGAAGGTTTCGGGAAGGGAAGGGAAGGGAAGGGAAGGGAAGGGAAGGGAAGGGAAGGGAAGGGAAGGGAAGGGAAGGGAAGGGAAGGGAAGGGAAGGGAAGGGAAGGGAAGGGAAGGGAAGGGAAGGGAAGGGAAGGGAAGGGAAGGGAAGGGAAGGGAAGGGAAGGGAAGGGAAGGGAAGGGAAGGGAAGGGAAGGGAAGGGAAGGGAAGGGAAGGGAAGGGAAGGGAAGGGAAGGGAAGGGAAGGGAAGGGAAGGGAAGGGAAGGGAAGGGAAGGGAAGGGAAGGGAAGGTTTCGGGAAGGGAAGGGAAGGTTTCGGGAAGGTTTCGGGAAGGGAAGGGAAGGTTTCGGGAAGGGAAGGTTTCGGGAAGGGAAGGTTTCGGGAAGGGAAGGGAAGGGAAGGGAAGGGAAGGGAAGGTTTCGGGAAGGGAAGGGAAGGTTTCGGGAAGGGAAGGTTTCGGGAAGGGAAGGTTTCGGGAAGGGAAGGGAAGGGAAGGGAAGGGAAGGGAAGGGAAGGGAAGGGAAGGGAAGGGAAGGGAAGGGAAGGGAAGGGAAGGGAAGGTTTCGGGAAGGGAAGGTTTCGGGAAGGGAAGGTTTCGGGAAGGGAAGGGAAGGGAAGGGAAGGGAAGGGAAGGGAAGGGAAGGGAAGGGAAGGGAAGGGAAGGGAAGGGAAGGGAAGGGAAGGGAAGGGAAGGGAAGGGAAGGGAAGGGAAGGGAAGGGAAGGGAAGGGAAGGGAAGGGAAGGGAAGGGAAGGGAAGGGAAGGGAAGGGAAGGGAAGGGAAGGTTTCGGGAAGGGAAGGGAAGGGAAGGGAAGGGAAGGGAAGGGAAGGGAAGGGAAGGGAAGGGAAGGGAAGGGAAGGGAAGGGAAGGGAAGGGAAGGGAAGGGAAGGGAAGGGAAGGGAAGGGAAGGGAAGGGAAGGGAAGGGAAGGGAAGGGAAGGGAAGGGAAGGGAAGGGAAGGGAAGGGAAGGGAAGGGAAGGGAAGGGAAGGGAAGGGAAGGGAAGGGAAGGGAAGGGAAGGTTTCGGGAAGGGAAGGGAAGGGAAGGGAAGGGAAGGGAAGGGAAGGGAAGGGAAGGGAAGGGAAGGGAAGGGAAGGGAAGGGAAGGGAAGGGAAGGGAAGGTTTCGGGAAGGGAAGGTTTCGGGAAGGGAAGGTTTCGGGAAGGGAAGGTTTCGGGAAGGGAAGGTTTCGGGAAGGGAAGGTTTCGGGAAGGGAAGGTTTCGGGAAGGGAAGGGAAGGGAAGGGAAGGGAAGGGAAGGGAAGGGAAGGGAAGGGAAGGGAAGGGAAGGGAAGGGAAGGGAAGGGAAGGGAAGGGAAGGGAAGGGAAGGGAAGGGAAGGGAAGGGAAGGGAAGGGAAGGGAAGGGAAGGGAAGGGAAGGGAAGGGAAGGGAAGGGAAGGGAAGGGAAGGGAAGGGAAGGGAAGGGAAGGGAAGGGAAGGGAAGGGAAGGGAAGGGAAGGGAAGGGAAGGGAAGGGAAGGGAAGGGAAGGGAAGGGAAGGGAAGGGAAGGGAAGGGAAGGGAAGGGAAGGGAAGGGAAGGGAAGGGAAGGGAAGGGAAGGGAAGGGAAGGGAAGGGAAGGGAAGGGAAGGGAAGGGAAGGGAAGGGAAGGGAAGGGAAGGGAAGGGAAGGGAAGTGAGGGGACTTATGGTTGGAGAATTAAAACCTGAGTGCTGAAGGTATTTATAGCATATTTGGGAGTACCATCATTATGTACATCTGGACGACTCTTCCTATCAGTACACATTTGTCATTAAACAAGTCTAAATCAGCCCAAGGACACGTAATGAATTACATTTGGAAGTATACTTTGGTATTCATATCACTTCCTAACATGTCATTTTTGAATTTTTTCTAAAATAGAATTATTTGGCAGACTACACTTAAATATTAATGGAGGAAAATGAAAAAAACAGCTGTCAAAGACAGTGTTATAGGTTGGTTAATGTTGTATGATAAGTGTGTTATAACCATAAATAAACAATAAGTATAAAAGATAGTGAATATAAATAATAATTAATACAAATAATAAATAATAAAATATAAGTCTGTGTGGGTGATGTGAAAGAATCAGGAGAGGCACCAACTATAGAATGGTTTTCTGTTCTCCTTCTCTGTCTCTCGAAAAGCTTTCAGAAACTGATATTATAATTCTCTGCTTTCAAATCCAGAACAATGCAGTATGCTGAGCTTCTTTCTCTTTCAGCATGCACTAATAGCATTTCAACAATATGCTAGTGTAATAAAAAAGAGCAATTTCTACTTTCGAGAGGGTATGAACTTTAAATTGGTAAGAAAGGAATGAATCAGATAAATGTCTTGCCAATAATGTTATTTTATTTCCTGGAACTAAGTGGAACTTGTGTAAGCCATGTACCTTCACCCTCAGACTTTAATTATTGGGGGAAAATGGTAAAATAGTTTGATTGGTTGTACATGTGAAACATTAAATACAGGGAGGAGAGTGAGAAATCTTCCAAAGAGAGAATACACAAAAAAATCAGCTTCACTATTGTAACTTGATGAGACTGATCCAACTCCCCCTGCCAAATCCCTTTCACTCCAGCTGTGCACAGAAATCGGCATCACCCTTGGGAGACCTTTTGGTGGTGTTCTCTTCTTAAACTGGCACTTAGTAGTCACTGAACATCCTGACAAGCAACCTGAAGGACACTGGTGGAAGTTCACAAGGTGTACAGTGTGAATGATTCCCTTATGACTTTGTAGGTGCCTGCACATAGGAAAATATGAAATGTTCTCATCATGGAATCCCCATTCACTCCCTGTTTATGTGACGCCTTCTGAATTTGTCTTATCTAAGCAACCTGCTGTGCCTACCCAAAGGCCATACCTTAGTCCCATCACCCCTAGGTCTTTGAAGCCATTTATTGTCTTGGCCAATCTTCTGGTCCCCCTACCATCCTGAACACATTTGTCAACAGTAGATGGCTGTTGAGAGGCTGCAGTGCAAATTGAGACTTTCACAGGGTGATGCCTTGTCTAGAATAGCTGCTTGAAGCCCGTTAACCAGAGTCATGATTGAATTCAGATGACAGTTGCTCACTCAGGAGCTATGACACTCCTGTCCCTCCTCACTAGCAGTTTTTCCCATGTCAAAAGCAGGTAAAGCAGCAAGGACCCACAATGTTTTGTGTAACATTGCAAGACACTCGGGTGCTGTGATAAAAAAATATTCTCTGCAGAAAAATATTCTCTGCAGGAATCATATTCACACCAATTTCAACCAGATTCTTTGAGTTCTATGCATCTTTCTTGGCACTTCCACTCTTGCATCTCTATTTTGCTGTGACCGGGCTAAAGCACTTGACTCTGCTTTCCAGGTCCTGTGGAATGGTGTTTATTAGGGACCACTTCCCCTTGATTCCTTTGTCTTTATTACAACTAGATTTTAAAATAACTCCTCCATTGAGGTTTGGTTTTTCAAAGCCAAAAGAGAAGTCATGGCCAAGCCCCTGTTATTGGAGATAGTGACCGAGAACTGGAGAAATCTCCTTGCCTTCCCATCACTTGAATGTGATCCCAGGGGATGGTTGCCCACTGGTGTAAACAGCAACATGGATATGAGCTCATAGTCCCCAGAATCTTTTATAAAGAAATAAGGCTCACTTATTACAGCCAGGGGTAAGTAGCCAAATGGTATGGTTATTTATAAACTTTTGATAAGTCTGTCATTTTTAGCTATGCTTAAAAGCAACCTTTTAAAATGATGTTCCAGGAACACAGTCAACAGCAAGGCAAGCTAGTCTTTGGCTTGATTAGATTTTGCTCCCTTTACCTTGATGAAACTATGGCTTATTAGCATTCCAAAATGAGAGTGTGCTCTAAATGTAAGTGGATTTTAATACAATCTTTTTGAGGAAATGTCAAACTGTATTTGGTACGTCTCCTCCCTGCCCCCCCACCTCCCCTTCCCTGAATAGCAGAATTCAGCAAGGAATTGTGCCAAAAGAATGAGTGAGGGACAGGAGGAATTTCAGACTCAAGGTAAAAGATGAGAAATAAATCCAGCCAGCAATAATGCCACTGTGGTTCTGCCCCCAACATCTTAATTCAGTGCCTTTCCTTTGGTTTTGCACCAGTGTAACAAACAAGACTTAGGCTCACCACACTTGTCATAATTAAATTAAGATTTAACACCACACACCAAAAGCTGGAGGCTTTGCTGGTGTAAATTGGTACCAATTAGCTCAGTTAATTATACCAGCTGGAAAAGTCATGCCAAACAGTTTTACTCTGTTGTGCACCCTGTTTTATTTGCTATTACTAAAGCTGTGCACAGATGGGCCTTAGGACGTTGAAGTGCCCTGAAAAATTTTTACCCAAGGTGAAAAAACCCCAACAAGCCCAAGCCTCAAACAGACAAAGTATACCTGCTTAAATTAAATTAAATATTAACATCCTCTGCTTTAGAGTTACACCGTGAACGTAATATGTGCACTGTTAATGAACCGCAATTTATTTACACCTCAAACAAAGAGTATCCTCACTGCCCTAAAGTAGTTAAATTGCTCTCTTCCTAGTGAAATTTATTGCCATTTAAACATGCCAAAAGGCCATTCTGCTGGTCATTACAAAAATCTATCATTTCTACAACTGCTGGTATCCTGTTCTGTGGTCAAATTCAATCTGAGAAGGGTCAAGAGAATTTTTCCACCAAATGCTTCCCTCTTGCCTGTCATCAATTTACTTTTGTCAACAAAAAGGGCATTACTACTGAATGAAATAGAAGATCCTCTTAAGACCTCTGGCAAACAGTGAGAGCTCTTCTGACGTATCACATCTTTTCTCCTCGCAGACATGTGAGTGTCTGTGTGTGTGCTAGGACCAAAATACTGAATGCATGAGCAGGAATTTTGTAATTTTTAAAGCTCCTTTTGCTCCAACAAAAGCACTCACATTTCTAACTACTGTAGATAGTTGCACAGTGTTTTCAAATTTTCTCTATGAAAACAGTTTTAAATATATGTTTTCCATTAGGAAATTATGACTGCATTAGTAACTCAGACTTTTGTCACATGGTTCTTCTGCTTTTCTTCTATGCACACAGTCAGAGCACACACCAGGACTTGTTTCACCTCACATCACATTCAGTTTTTGGTTAGGTGTCTAAAAACCCTAGGGAACAATCTAGTGAAATATAATAAAATTATTATTACTAATGAAACCAGCACAGTGCCCTTACATTTTTTTTAATTTACAAGGGACAGGAAACACAAACTGAAATTAAGTCAATTACCTCACTACTACTAGTCAGCATCCTAATTAATTGAAGGACCCCAACACTGCACCCCATTCTTCTGGCATACAATTGAACACATTATTATGCCTAATCCTTGTCACAAAGAGCTAGGAGACTGACTTTTATTATACACATAAAACGGAGAAATGAAAGGCAAGGAAGAGAGCCAAGTGTGTAGCTTTGAGATTTCCTTGTAATGGGAATACTATGTTCCCTTGGTCTGCAAGTAGTTTGTCCCAAACCCTGCAGGGAATTGTGCCTGGGAAAGAAAGCAGGGAAAGGATTTGGGTGCTGGCTGGAAGAAAAGAGTCTGAAAGTGTTTCTCAGTGCAAGTAATGGCTGGGCACATGATTACTAGAATAAGGAAAAACATGAGTGAGTAATCGAAGAAGGAAAGAGCAAAGCCACAAAGCTCCTGATAGCATGGAATATCTAAAGCATTGCCTACAACATTGACTTCCAGCTATCCTCTCACATAGGAAACACTCCTATTTCTGAGGTTCTTCCTCAGCAGCAGGGATATTGTTGCATTTTTAGGTGGATCCAGCTCATTTTCACTGTGTTTTCAGTTTGTTGCATCTGTTATTTTGTGGATAAATGGTAACAATTTAATCATACCACATTACCTCTCCTTCGTTCTTTTTCATGCTGACAAGTAGTTATTGACCTGGAGTGAGTTTTGGCCCTTTCTTCTTATTTTTGACCACTGTAAGGTGGTCCTAGGAGAAATTCTGCAGATGATCCCTTTCCAGCAGTTGATTTCATTTTCTCTAATCCAGCAACATGTTTTGATAAACCACAGTACAGATTCAAAGATCCACTTTTTTTCTTTTTCAGTGACTTAAGGAACTAAATTCACAGGTAGCAAAGATTGTGGCTTCTGTTTCTCTCACAGAAAAATATAATTCTTATACTTCATCTTCTGTCTCCCACATAATTTCACTGGCAAAGGATAGTGTATTTTACTTGGAAAAGCTCTAACTGATGCTATGTGTGGGCTTCCTGAAAGCCAAGCACTTAGATGCAGCATTCAATCCTACTAAAAGAGTTGGTAAGGACAAGAGGCAGAGAAAGAAACAATAACAAGACAACACTCCTTAGTTAAGAACTACCTGAGCTTTGTCCAATTTTCTTCTTTGTCTGTTTTTCTGTATGTGAACACACAGTGACCAGACTGTCCACCTCAGGAGTGCCAGTTGGATAATGGTGAGGATACTGAGCATTGGAAAGCTTGTGTGTCTCGTAATTTTGTTTTTGTACAGGAAGCCAGAGTTCTCAGCAGGCACATTAAATTAAAAATAAAACCAAACAAACAAAAAACCAAACCCATGTTCTGAGACAAAGATTCTCTCAAGCACTTTTGTTTGAGCTTTGAAGTAAAACCATCTTTCACAGGGTCTCCAAAACCATCATGTCAAAGTTATACCAATGTTAACAATTTATTCCAAGAAAATGAAATCTGCTGAAGTGAGACTGGGAGGTGTTAAAACTTAATGAGCATAAAAATACATAGCCTTGCTTAAACAGAACAAAATTTTCTTGAGCTAGCTATAGTCGTCAACATTTTCTCTTCTGGTTTTTAATCACTTGCAAATTTTCATAATATTTTTCCCATGCTGAAAAGATGATGAGAGTTGTTTTCCTGTTTGAATACAATGCAGGTGAGGAGAACAGCCTGTGATTGTTTACAGTAATTGCTTGTCTTAACTTTTCCGAAGAGCTGGCCAACACAGAGGAAAATAGGGGCAAGTGAGCTGTCCCTCTCTTCAAATGACAACAAATATCCCATGTGTCTGTTCTCAGGGAAACATTCCGGCAGGTGGGCAAAGGAGAGGGAGAATGAGAGTCAGGCATTCCAACACAACTCATCTTCACCTCACTATGACCCCTGTTCCTGGGAGCACAGGCGGCCCCTAGTAACTCAGCTGGGGCAGATGCTCCTGGTGAAAGGGAAGTGACTTCTTCAGATGGCAAAATCAGATCTGTCAGAGCTCACCTGGCAGAGTCAGAGTGGGTATATACGTTTTTCTGTACAGTTCTGCTATTGAGAATGAGGAATATATCTTGGTTCTGACTGGTAGTCATGCTCAGCTTGGTCTCTGCTGCAGTGGTTTGCATTGCATCTGCATAACAAATTTTGCAAGTTGAATTAATGTGAAAGGCAGAAAATTGAAGATATTATGAGAACTGAAGGCAAGCATAAAGAATTTTGTCTCTGTCAAAAAGCAAAACCTCTTGCATGCTCATTTGTTCTTCAGACATGGGGCATGAGATGAATTTGGAAAAGGATTTTCGTGACAGGACAAATTCTCTAGTAAGAGCACCTCATCCAAGAAGAAATTTGCCTCACCAGTAATTTTTCAGGATTTCCTGTGTCATTGTTGAAGGTGTTTGTGTCTGAAAGCAAGTTTTGGTTTTCACGCTGGCTGGATTTTGTTTGTGGTTTACAACTCAGGTGAGACCCTTATCTGCACACAGGTGGCATCATTCCTAAGCTGTAAAATGAACAGGGACCTCAGAAGCTGATACGGAAACTGAGGCTATAGGGTCAGAGCAGGATGGAAAAATAGACTGTGGAAGGGAAAAAGCTTACACAAACATGAATATATATGATATGAGTGCAGTTAAGACCAAACAGTTTAGGATGGCCTTATCCAAAATTCATTGAAATAAGCTGAGAACATCCTCACACACTGAAAGGCTCTGGGTCATGATTTGCATCAGTGAGTCTCATCTTGCAAATTTTGTGGTTAAATAGACCTTCCATTGTGTTTAATTTTATTTTGCTCCCAAGGAGGGTGGAGTGCAGAACAGTGTCTGCCAAGCACAGCTCTCAGACATTGAAGATGCAGGACAGTTTCCCAGCTGGCAGAATGATCCCCAGTGCTGGGATTTCTTGCATATCAAAAGGAGCCAAGAGAAGGAAGTGAGATATTGTCAGTCACAAAGGTCATGACAGACTTTCAGTTTTAATCCAGAGTGTGTTCAGTGCTGCCAGATAACACAGTTCATTGATGATAGTTATTTTACACAACTCTGATTGTTTCTCAGAAACAGTAAAAAGTCATGGCTTGGCCACAACAAAATTTTAAAAAGACAGAATTCCACTTTTCTTCAATAGGCAAGATGATGACCCATGTTTCTCTAATTAATATCAAAATGCCCGATTTGAAAAATGGAGTCAGATAAACCGATCATATTTTGCAAGAAAATATTTTAAATGATCCATCTGTGTTTAATAATTTAAAAACATCAAACCAACCTATGCTAGCACATCAACTGGATGGGGTTAAATTCACCAAATATATCCTGGAATCAAGTGACTGACAAATACCACCACTCTTTATGAAAGTCTCATGTTTGATGCTTTTTGTCACTGCTGTCTAGGCGGTGACAAACATTGGGCCTCAGGCAAAAAGGCACAAAGCATTTAATGTCATCAAAACATGAATATGAGCTTTGCTTGGCATTTTTCCAGGAAAGGACCTGACCTGACAGCTCATGGGCATTCAGAATAATTGCTTGCCTAAATGCTGAATAACACAAACCCTTACAAATCAAATCTCACTTTCCAACTACCCTTATAATTCACTGTATAGTGGCTTTCTTCTGGTGACTGGATGCTAAGCCAGAGAAGCCAGCAATGCTGCTTGCTTGGTGGAAAAACATATCTGATACTGATCATATTAAATGTGTATTTTTTTTCTTAGGTGGATATCCAGCAGTTGTTAAGTTCTTTATTCATAGCAGACCTTGCAAACAGACAAGGAATAGTTTAAAGGAGTACTCAGAGAGTTAGTCTCCAACTAATTCTGAATATTATTTTCCTACCTCTCAACCAAGAGCTGAGAACTTTTGTATGATGCAGCAAGGCACTGCACTTTGTTACAATTCAGCTTTTTACTGATGTCTCTTGTGGTGCATTGTGTGAGCATGGAGATCACATAAACCAAATGGATTACTACCAACTTATAAAAAGCCATCCTACTCCTCCATATCTTCCTCATTTGTGCAGTTAGGTAAGGAAAAGTTTGTTCTGCTTATGGTTCCTGAGGCTCCTCTCTACTTCCAATATGCACCTGTTGGGAACTGCCTTGCAACAGCTTCACTTAGAGATGGAATTTCCATCTCTCCACTGGTTTATAACTGGCTTTGTTTAGGGGCTGCATTACCACAACGACAATAAAGAACTGAAATAGTGCCCCATATACATAGGGAGAGGGGAAAATGCAGGCCTTTTCCTCCCAAATGGAGAGGTGAACAGAAAGATAGTTTGTGGGTCAAACATGATGACAGGTTATATTTAATCAAATCTATTTATTAATGACTCAGAAATCATTCAAGACAGACTTGTAGAAGGTATAAAGCTCTGACTGCAGAAGCTTTTCTCCCTCCTCTCCCTCAAACTGGTATTTATTTTTTGTTTAGTGTTACTTGGCAAGCTTTTGTTGTTATTTACTTCCTCATTCCTCTAAAGCAATTATCATCACTTTAAGTTATGTTTCTGAAGGAGGTTCTGGAGCTGAATTCCTACCCATGAATTGATATCTAGCAAAGGTGGGATGAACTGGTTTTCTGGAAACACTTTTCTCCCTCTGCTCTGACTGGAGTCAGACTGAAGAGCAAGGTAAGAGATATCAAGAGAGGCTTTGAAGATGCTTAAGACCAGCAAAAGAAAGAAAAAGCAACAAGCCTTGTCTTTAATTTTCAAGTAAGCTGGTGACAGGGTAGTTGATCAGATGGACTGCCAGCCCTGATCAAGAATGACAATTCTACAGTTTTATCTTACTGCAGAACTGAAAACTGGGCTGAACTGATAGTGGCAGTCAAGACAGCCTCCTGAAACAGCCAAGGGAAACAAATCTCCAATTTGACAAACCAATAAATTACTTTTTAAATAAATTAGACTACATTAATCTTTTCCAAGAGGTAATTAAGTAAATAATTTAAAATATGTTGCTTATTTTTGGCTTACAATCAAGCCTTATCATGCCAGGAGCAACTGCTTTTTGTCTGGCATGAGTTACAGTACTAGGAAACTCCTCCCTCTCCACTAGGAAAGCCAATTTTTTCATGTTTGATAAGATTGCATCCTGAAAATCTCTCCCTTTCTGCCTGCCACTGCACTTTATTTGCAGCTGATGTCTCTAAAAGGTTATTCTTTTTGCTCCTTGCTGGGGTGAGTGCATTTGAAAGAGGTTGAGATCTACTGCAGATTGTTGCAATGCCGATTCTCACCAAGGCTTCAAAGAATTCAGAGAAGGTCTCCTTCAGAGAATTGTATCTTCTTGCAGGTGAGGTCCTGTAGTCAACCATCTCAATTTTCCTATGCCTATTTACCTATAGTTGTGAATACAATAAAAAAATGAATACATCAAGTGATAGCTGTTGAATGTAAGCAGTGAAGATCCTACTGATGGAAAGCTATAGTTAGCAAAACCTGAAAATATTTCAAACTGAATTCTGCTGTTCTGAACACAGGGGCCAAAAAACTTAAATTACACTCTCCCACAAATTCCCCCTCTGGTAATGTTGGAACAACCCTTAAAAAAAGAAATTTGAAAGAGTTCATTCTTCAGCTCCAAGATCTTCCACAAGAAGGTGAACAGTAGAGCTCAGAAAAGGAACAGTGGTGAATGGGGTTGATTCTCTGAGCCAGTGGGGGGGGCTGCACCCTCCTAAAAAGCTAGACCTAAATGCAATCAGTTGGAGTTTTTTCCTGTGGAACAGATTGGTACCAGGGCCTATCAGCCAGCTCACTGCTTGCAGCTGCACAGAGAAGCTGTTACCCTTTTTTTTCCTGTTACCTGGCAATAGATGTAGCTTATCTGAAAGTTTGTTTTAAACCACAGGGTATACTGGCATTACATCTCACTGTTGCCACTGCTCTCCCTCCCATAGAGAGTTCCATGGTGGGCACTGCCTGGTCCATGGAAAGAGAGACTTGCTGTGTGTTGCAGTTCATTAAATGCCCAGAAACACTAATCATTTGTACGTGTAAACAAAAATTGGTTTTCAATATGTTTTTCTATGCACTAATACTAGATACGCCTTGTACTTGGAAACTAACAGAAGCAAAATGTCCGTGTTGTTAACAGAGTACAGATCTCCTTATGGACACTGTGATTTTGAAGAAAAGTATTTTCAGGTAAAAAAAAAAAAAAGAACTAGAGACTGAGATTCACCCTTCAGTTTCTCATGACTAAGGGACAAGACTTGTCTATGCTGTCCTGGCAAGCAACCAAGGTAA
This sequence comes from Haemorhous mexicanus, assembly GCF_027477595.1. NCBI lineage: Eukaryota > Metazoa > Chordata > Aves > Passeriformes > Fringillidae > Haemorhous > Haemorhous mexicanus. The sequence goes on along the minus strand of NC_082344.1, from coordinate 17,134,338 downwards.
AAATAAACCAGATTTAAGTTAGTTGACTGGTGTCAGACTGTCTGATAAGGCCTCAGCCTGCACAACAAAAATGATTGAACACTCATGAAACAGCTAAAAAGTGTCCAGTTTCAGCTTGGAATTTTAAGGAGTCGCTTGAGTTTGGCATAACACAATCCACCACAAGCGGCAGCAGCTCAGTATTCACTTCTCCAGCAGGTTGGACCCCTGTCATGTGGTGGCAACCTCTCCCTTTCCTTGTGGGTGTCAGCAATCCAATCACTTCAGTTAAATCCAGAACCACAGGCACATGAGAGCCCCAAATCACATGCTGATCGTGCTTCCCTTCTGCTCTGCAACCAGAGGAAGCTGCTTTACGCCTCTGGGGAAGGGATTTTGGCCTTGGGAGGTGTTGGAGCCATTACTGGGTGTGGGAGGAATGCAAGCCCCAGGAGCAGGGAAAGCAGCCAGGACTGCAGCACCCTGCTCTCACTGAGCAGGTACCTGTTGGCAGAAGTAGCAGCTTCCAAGTATGGCTATGCAGTGACAACTCCTCTCTTGCTTCTGGACTGAACACCAGAGTCATCTTGTTTCTCCATTGCTGTTCTTTCTAGGAACCCATCAATTTACCCTATATCCTTTTCAGTGCTTGACGCCAATATCTGTATTTTTATTAGAAGAAGCAGACCCACTGTTTTCAAAGCCCAGAGATATTTGTTTTGAAGATAAATTCCCAAAACCTAATCATTTTTCAACACAAACCTAGTTCAAACTGTGGAAGCTTTCCACAAAGTCTCTCACTAAAATTCTTTGCAAACAAATCTGCACAGAACATCACTAGCCAAAAGGCAGAATATTTTTACAGCCCAGGATTTTCCTCCACACCACACTCATGCTAGCCAGAAAGTGACCCTTCCCAAATATGCCAATTCCACCTTCAGTATCACCACATGGACAGAACAGTGCTAGTGAGTAATTAGTACGTAATGAAATCAAACATTTCCACTTCTCAAGTGAGTTGATGTGTGTCCCATCTTCAGGTGTTCTTGTATCATACACTTCATCCAGTAACTGTTGGGCAAATATTTCTAAACAGACTAACAAGACAGTAACTGTGCCATAGCTTGTGGTTTATGCATAAATCACATATCAAACCTAAAGTTCTGTAAATTAATACCTACAGATCACTACCTATATTTTAATTAAGTGTAGCTTATAATGAAATTATACATCAATATGTTTTTGAACTTTTTATCTGTCTGTCATGATAAGGTCTCATTTTGTAGGTTAGTTTAGATACATTATTTTACAAGAGCAATAATTACAAAAGCAGATAAGGTATACAACTAATCCACTTAATTATGATTCCTTCATATTCTACTGTGCCTTTAATAAAAGCCATATATTTATTTTTCCCAATAATGTTAATTTGGCTTTGCAAATGAATCCCTCAACACAGCAACATTATTTCTTATTTCCTATATAATATTAATCTCCTCTGAGATACCTATTTCAGAAAATCCCTGCTTACTGGAGTCATTCCAGAAAACCCAGAAGTGGTCTGTGTAATGCAAAGAGTTTGAGGTCATTAGCCCCGTCCTTATCTTCAGGAGAAAGCAGAGTTACAGTTTTTAATTCTGAGTTTCTGCAAAATTATAAAGTAACTCCTGGCATTTAATACTCTATGTGGTTGATTCTATCACATTCAGACAATTCTATAAACCAATAGTGAGGATTTTTGCCCTAAATTTAACCCGGAGCTTGATTGCATCAAGTATGATTGTCCTGTTTCCAGTTGTGTTGTATGTTGCTGTCTCCAGGGTGTGGACCTGCTCCTCTTGAACACAATCAGCAGTCAGAGCAAGCTCATGTGAGCAGGCACATCTGAGATGACAACTCCACTGCATTTTAACAAAATCATCTTCCTTTCAATGTTGCTGATCTCAGGGCACTGCTGCAAGTGCATGATAGTGGTGAATGGAAGAGTGAATGTGTCACCCCAGTCCTCACATGGCTTCTGGATGAATACCATTCAAAAGCAGTATCATGGGAGGATAAAGTGGAAAGGAGGTGGGATGATGGTCGCTACAAATACTGACCTATACCTGCACCCCTCAATTTAAACACTGTCTGTGATCCCTAGAACTAGGCATAAAACTGCACTTGGATTGCTAATAAATGTCATCCAAAATGCAATTGTCATCTCAGCATTTTGCTATGCAGATAGGGTTGTGCCTCCTGGGAAAAGGAGTGTGCTGCCCTCAAAAGAAAGCCCTGTTTATCACTTGGAGATGCAATAAAAATAGCAAATGTCCAGAGTAAACCTAATTCACTGTGCTACTTAGTATTTGAAATACATAAATATGTCAAGCAAAAGACCTCTAATAGACCCTTTTATACTGGTAATAGTGTACATATAATTTTCCTCTCATTAGTAAAAAAACTACCTAGGGAACTATTGGCCCATCCTTCATCCATTTAATCTGCATTAGTTTACTTTTACCCTGTGTTTAATCTGCTTTCCCTCAAGGTATTTTGAATAAATCAATAGGAATACATGATTGTTTAATGATTTTTAGAAGAGCTCCCTTCGACCACAGCTGCATGATTTAGAATGACTAATTTCACTTTTTACAATTGATCCTGCCACACACAGCCCATCCATTCCTGCCATGTCTGACCAAACGGACCAGGAGCTGCTCCACAGTGAGGAGGTTCTTAAAGGGGCCGAGTAAGGTCCCCAACAGCTTGTGGGGAAAAAAGTAAGGCAACAATACACTCAAATTAAGTGCTCATAATTCTTAGCAACAATTTCCAGCTCCCTAATGCGGCTCAGCACTACAGCCACATGGTTCTCATACACCTGGGCTTTGGGTGCACCACTGTTCCTTTCTCTTCAAAGTGTCCAAGAGCAACAGAGGATTTCACAGGATGCAAAGAGAAGGCCCAGTCTGGCAAGAGGGACTCCTGACAAGGACTCCTTGTTCTTGAGTCTGAATGCACAAGCTTGCTGAAACTCAGTCTAACACCAGAGACCACTTGCTTAACAACGGTGGCAAAGCTCTCCTGATTTAACATGCAAACATCCAGTCACTTCTAGCTTTCATCTTCTTAACCTCAAAGTTGTTTTGACAATGTGATTATACCAGTGCAGCAGAAATATTGCTAAAAAGGAGTGTTGTGCCTCTTTATCCCATTCGCCATGAAGGAGGAGAGTTGTAGTGTGTATGAAACTATGGCTGGGATCAAGAGGGTTCACATTTATGCCATTGAGCTCATGCCTGACAGGGGATGTGCCCTCCTCAGCTTTGTTTGTCATCTCACCAGCTGTCTGATCTTTTTTAAAAAGGACATAAATTTCCTCAAAAAATCCCAAACCTATACTACATTTTAACAGAGCTCTGAGCTCAGCAGAGCCTGGTGGCTGATATTGCCTCTGGATGCTTGACACAAACAGCAATAGGTACAACACAAAATTATTTTCTTGTGATCATGGAAAGGATAAACAAGTCAGCAAGTGCCCAGCCTGGTGTCCTGTGCTTTTCTCCCAAGAGAGGGCCTGATACTCCTTTAACTGAAGACTTCAGTGTGTAGCCCTTTCCCAGACCTGACACTCTTGTTCAGTGGTGTGGCCAAACCTGCTTCCCAAACCGTCAGAGATCTTGTGTGGTCTTCCCAGGGGAAGCTGTCTCCTGCCAGCCCACTTTCTGCTAGGTCTTGTTGCATTGCCAGAAATATCTGAGTTTTGGGGGGGTGGTGGTGAGGGGTGGTGTTTTGAGCTGTCAGCATAGGGCACAAAGGTCTGGGAACTGCAAGAGAATTATCAGCAGTATCCCTAACAAGCTTGACCTTTCAGACAGCTGAATTCACAGGACATAGATGTCCACAAAATATCTCCTCCCCCTGACCCTGTATCTTTTAAAACATTGGTGGGTTCTGGATTACACCATACATAAAATTCAACATTCCTCTTAAGACTATATTCACCTTATTTCAATAGTGAAGCTGCATGATTTATGAGCACATTGGCAAAAAGACCAGCATTGTATCAACACTCAGAGCTGACACTGCTACAGCACTAAAGGGAGAAATACTGGTAGTTAGCCCAAATAAGTCAGAAGTCTTTGATCAGGACACTGAAAGTGATTGAGACAGGCTATGTGAGAATCCTTACAAAGTGCCAAGGTACAGATGACATTACAGTTTATGGTGGATAATCTATTGGTCTAGAGTTTACAAGCTGACTGCAGTCCAACAAAGACTGTAGAGAAGGCTGGCAGCTGAGAACTAGGATAGCACTTATTATTTATTCTATTATCAGCTTAATCAGTACCCAAAGCTCTTTGAAAGATGGTAAGGACTTTGGGGATATAGAGAACTCCCATGCAAAGACCAGAAGGTGTCATGCTGTGGACGCTGGAAATCTCCAAGGTCTCAGAAGTACCTATCCTCTGCACTGATAAACTTCCACACATTAGAGGAGCATCCTCAGCATACAAGGAGGCAGAGAACAGAAGCCACAGTCAGTTGCTGTCACTGCTCTTTCCCCTCAGCTTAGGAAGAGAAAGTAGATGTTTGTGCCCAAGCCCAAGTGATGAGTTTCGTAAGATGCTGAAAATATCCTTGATAGCATGGAGTTCTCTGTGTGTGATCTGTTTGGCAACTGATACCAAATGGTTAGAGCAGCACATCAAGAAATATGGTAATTGACAGACATGTCCAAGCAGTCCCCTCTCAAGGGTTACTGTACTCTCACAGGAGTAATGAGACGCATTTAATGATTGCAGAGGGAATAACTCTGTGGGACTGGAGCAGATATTACTCAAGCCACCTACAGACTCCCCATCAGGCACCTTGACCTGGCATTCAGTCACCCACTCCAGCGGACAGTGATCCCTGCCACAAGCTGGCTCTGAACTTTGCTGGGGAGACAATGCAACAGGAGCAACAAGGCGACTCTGGAATTCTGCTCCAGATTCCATGCCCACATGTCAAAGCCTCTGCCATAAGCCATAACGCTGCCAGTAGTTCTTCCTGCCACCCAAGGCATCAGGCTGAGGTTTCTCATTTACCCCAGCGCAGAGCAGAGATGCTCTAAATAAAAGGCAGCTTGAACCTGACACAAGAAGGAATTCCAGCCAGCCCCTGTAGCTATAGGCTCCTACTGGCTTTAAATGGGCTAAGAACTTCATCAAGGGAAAATGTCAGCGGCTTGCTTGCATTTTAAAACTTAATCTGATTAAATTTAATATAAAATAAGCACCATTTAAATGATTTGCCTGCTTCCCTGGTATTTTCCACTACTGCATCATGAAACCATTTATATGTTGTCTGTTTCTGTATTAAGACATGAGTGGTTTAGAAGTCGTCTGATTTTACCTGCATTTTTTTTAAATTAGCATAAAAGACATGCCAGTTTTTAACTCTGAGGTCCAGCTCTCTTACTAAATATAAAAGCATCTAACTGGATCAAGGAACGCTCTTCTTCTGAAAAGCAGGCTCTTCCAGATAGCCCAATACAGGCACAAAACCCCCTTGACCACCATCAGCTGTGAACTTTGAGCTCACAATCCAGCCTCACTGCCCTAGAACTGGGAGCTGCCCGCAGGCCCTTGATTTTTCATCCCATCCAGACTGGGGTGCTCCAAAGGAAGCTGGCAAACTCTTCCCCTCCAGTCCAGGCATTTAAGTCAAACCTAGCAAGTTAATCTGCCTGGCTTTTAGTGGAGTCCACTTATATCCCTGAGTTAAAAACATGTCAAAAGGGCCTTAAGTTTGTCTCCAGGACTGCAAATCCTTAGACTGTGTATGCTGTTGCTTACACTGCCAGCTCTCTGGAGCAGCGCTGGTTTTGGCTCTGTGTGTGGGCAGCAGCAAGCACAGCACTGGTGCCATGAGTATGCAGGGGAATATTAATAACCACACAGAGTATGCCTGCATTTCCTCATTAGGAGCTAAATATATTTAGGCTTGGATTGAAGCAACTGAGGGAGCATTTGGATCTTGCACCTAAAGTCATCTCATGGTAAGCTTTAGGGAGCAAGTAAACTACTCTTTCTGTGCTCACATACTCTATCACTGGTCGCTGTCTCTACTCAAATGTCAAATAATGCCAGCTTTAGAGGGTCAAATATCAGTCTTATAGGTTTGGAATTGCTACAAGAGTGCCAGGAAACAGAGGAACAAAAGCTGGCACATGTTACTTGAATGTGTGATCTATGAAGCCAACTAGCCTGCATGCCTTGGGCTGGGGAGATTTGGTCTTAGCTGAAGTTAAGAAACATCAGGCCACATCAGTTTCAGAGGCACCAGTGTAATAAGTTGTGAGCCACATTTAGCACACTCTGGATTTTCTCCTTCATCTGCCTCTCTGCAGAATCCTAAAAAGGAAAATTTAGTGTAGACCTGTCTCTGTGGGCACTCCCTCAGTCACCACGAAGTGATAGATCATCCTTTTCCGTGGCTCAAATCTTCAAGAAGTAATTTTTAGACTTGCAAAGAAGAAGAAAAAAGGCATGAATAAGCAATTGTTTCATAGTTGTTTTGGACTCAAAGGACAGAGGTCATGTCTTGCCACCCTTCCCCCCAGGAACCATAGATAAACTTCTGTTCTTAGCAAGGACACAAAAGCAACTCTTCCGACCTTACAGCAGTACAAATGTAGTAACTACCAACCATGGGATCAAATACCATGAGATCCCCTCCACCTGTTATAAAGAACAGAGAGGAAAGCAGCATGTTACACTGAGTTAGACCCTGAGGCAGCGCTCCACAAAAGGCTGGTGTGTCATTGACACACAAAATAAGGTGCTGTGCTCCTGGGCTCTGTCTTTCCTGTACTGGAAACCATTAATCCCATTAATTGCATATACAAAGTCTGGTAGCAATTCTACAAATGAGTAAACAGAAAGATAAAAGTGTAATCGTACTAGTACAGCAAATTGGATTCAGGTCCTCATTGAACAATCCTGTTTCATTTCAGCAATTTTATTATCACTGTAACTGGAACAAATTACTTTATTAAACAGAAGGGGCTTTTGTAAAAGAATTTCTTCTTGTGGGCAATATCATGAAGTTCTGTAACACAAAACCAGCAATTACACTTGTCAGGGGATTTCTCTAAGCAATTCAGCTAATGGCTTGTGACAGGTAGGACTTGAAATGTTCATTTAGACCTTCCCTCTGCTATAAAGATATATTTTGTCAGCACCAAAAAAGCACTTTTATTGAAGCGAATGCTTTGGGCAGGCGTTTGAAATCGTGGAGAAGGCAAGAAGGTTCGGAGTAGGCTGACATGCAGGACAAGGGCGGAATAAATTCTGCTGACAGTTGCACAATGGCCAAGAGACACAGACACCTGGAGAAGTCAAGACTAACCCCACTGCTGGGGAAGTAGAATAGAAAGGATTGCTTCTCTGCAGCATCAGTCTAAGCAGAAAGCCAAGATCTGAAACTCTAGACGGAAGATGAAAATACCACATGAATTTAAAAGGTATTTTCATTGAAGACAAGTCATCAGGCTCATTGCAGATGTAGCTGGATGACCTCTAAAAGACAACATGGGGGTTTTTTAAAAGTTTTTTTAAATCCAGTTCTCTAAGCCATATTTAGGCATAAACAGTGTGGTTGGAAAACTGCTGTCCTGACAAAGCAGATTGTGACAAAGCACTACAGGATCTATGGAAGACAAGTATCCTATAAACAGAAATATAAAAAAGCTTTCTAAACCAGTACTAAATGGAGTTTTAAAGACAGAGCCAAGTGCCCAACAACACTGAAATTCATAGGTTCACCTTTACCAAACCTATCAGGAAGGTGATACTTTTGAGCAATTAAGGCCAGGGTGTCCCAATTGTATGATGGCTTTGACGGTGTCAGCCAATAATCCTGCTGGTTGGTTTTGCTGAGACATTAGATATACTTTTCCTCTATTCTCCTTCTCTTGGCTTTTCCTCCATGCTTCTGGAAAACAGTCAGCCATGATTTGACTCTATCACTCTGCAGAATGGGTAAAATCCAGAAAATCATAGAAAACCATCATAAATATGTCACCAGAAATAAAAAAAAAACAGTCTTGTGTGTCTCTCCTACCTCAGGAGCAACCCAAGAACACAAGGGAGACCAGATAGCTGTTGGACAAGATGATGTGACTATTTTAGACATTTCACCTTTGCTGTTGTCCACTTGGAGTTTCTCTCTTGTGTATGTCATGAAGTCAAAAGTGCAGGAGAGTTAATATAAATCCTTACATTCTCATTCCCCATGTACACAGCTATTTGGAATAAATAGCTGGGGCTCCTGAGGATTGATGTGGAGCTCAACTTGGAGATCTGTGAACAGCTCCATTCAACCCTGGTGTCCTCCATCTATTCTTAAGCCCTCTAATTCCAAAGGCAAACTTTTTTTTGGGAGGTCACCTCACCCCCCACCTCACTCTTACACAGACACACAGTTCTTCAAAAAGGCAGGCCTGCACTGGCCCTGTTTACTTAGAGCACAAACATATTCAAGGCAGCGATGTCAGATTAAAGAAAGAAAGGGGAGAGAAATCAAAGCCTCTAAACTGCACATAAAAGGCAATCGCTGGCAACCAATCTGTTGTACTTCCAACTCTTTGCACTTTATGAATAAAGGTCAAGCTGGTATTGGCACCCAAATGTTAATGTTCTTATAAGGATTTAAGCTGCTCTAACAGCTGAATAAGTGAGAGTGATCCACAGGGCCACACCTAATCATCCCCTTACAGCAGGGAAAACCTCTGCTTCCCAGCAGGCTGTCCACAGGGGTGCAGAGAGAACTACAGGAGAAAATTGCTTACCGATTGCCTAAAGAAGACCTGAGGTTAACTAGCTCCTTCCCTGTTATTTTTCCATCTGCTCTGCCTGCTGTTTGCTCTTTTATCTTCTTTTACCTATTTTGTTCTTGTTGGTCTTCTTTCAGCCTCTGTAGCTGCAACTTTCAGGATGTGAACTGGCATACAGAAAAAGTGCCTTCAGATACTTCCTCTGACTTGCAAGGAGTCCATCTGCCATTCTTGTTGTTTTAAAAATGACACACCTCTTTTTAAACACTTTTTTTTTTTTTCTTTTAAGGTCAACAAGGCACAACTGCCATTACCTCCTTTCACAGCAAAAAGTTTTTGATAACTGGCAGCCAGACGTGATTACCAGTTTTCTTTCAAAGTTAATGATGTTATGCTCTCTCTGTTTAAAAGACGATACAGCTCACACTTTTCAGGTTTGTCCTGAGTGCACTGGAAGTACTCATCTCCCAAAAGTAGCATTAAGTTCTCTCACCTAGCTCTCCAGGCAGCAGCAGAGATTCAGCAACTTCATGTCTACATTTCCCAATGAGCAGCACACTGAAAAAGCTTCAGAGTGACTCAACACCAGCCCACTGGAATGAGACAGAGGCCTCACCCATCAAAGAAAAAGAGGTTTTTACTGAAGAAAGAAAAAGTCAATATTTGGAATATGTTTTCATAAAGTCAGGACAAGTGCACAGCTGAATTAATTAATGTCTGGCATTTACAAACAGTAGCTTGATCTTTCAGCTGGTGCCCTTGCCAAGTCAAGCAGTTTTTAAAAATTTAATTTTTGTAAAGGTGAATTTAGTGCTAATGAAATTGAAAGACCAGTAGCAATAGCTCGCACAAGGCACTGGCTTGCCAAGCTCTGCAGGAGCTTCTCATCTGCTGCTCACAGGGCATCTCCATCCTGAGCTCTATGGAATCAAGTGCTCTAATCCTGGGCCTCACTCCTCCTCTGGGACAGATGTCTGGGATTGCTTTTGGAATGCAGAGCAAGAAAAACCTAGTCATTTCACAGGCTGCTTCGGGGAAGCTGCTCAACACTGAGCAAAGCTGAACATTACACTGGCTGGGGTAGAGAAGGAATTACCAAATGTGTTGTGCTTTTGTGCCTGGGACTTGGTGTTTTACACCCAGAGCTCCTGGCATCTGGTACTGCATGACTGCAATGCTGTTCAAAGAGGGATGGATATGAGTCCATCAGAAACATCTCGGTCAACATCCAAAGCCTAACTTTGGAACTGCTGAGATTCAATAGGGATGGTTTCCTGTGGCTAAGGAGTACCTAAAGTCACAAAGGAAGTCACCTCATTTAGGGTGCTGCTCTACTCTTGTGCGAGGCTTACCCTACCCAGGAACTGCCCAACCCTATGGATCCCAAACAACTCTTCCCGGTTAGCAGAGCCTCTCCCTCTGGCAAACACACACCCTCACGGCATGTGAATTATTTTCTGTCAAGAGAGGATTAGGGAACACTGGAGTCCAGTTAACTGGCCAGGCTCACAGTGAAAGCTCATCTCTATGGAAGAGGGAGGACCTCCCTTAAATGGGGCTGTTCTGAGCAGGCAGTGCTCGCGGTCACCCTATGCACCACTGCACAGCCTTGCCCCGTTTGATTTGGTTCTGAGGCATTAGCTTTCCATAAAAGCTGATGTTCCTTGTTTTTGGTTTGTTTTTTTTTAATTTTTCTTTTATTTGCACATTTATAGTAAAAAAATCCTCAGTCAGGAGCACGCTCCTCTTTCCTCCTCCTCACGCAAACCCAGCCAAGTCTCAGAGCCACTTGTCTGCCGAACTTGTTTTCCGCCTCATTGACTAAAATTGCCTATCCAGTGAGGGGATTAAAAAACAAGGTCCAACTCCTGGCTCCGGCAGAGACACAGAAAGGAGGGGTGTTTGAAGATTCCGGCTGCCTTTTCCCTGTCGACCTTGCAGAAGTAAAAAGAGCGATTAAAGGAGGGCGAACTGGGGGGAGCAGTGACGATTTGGAGCCCTGAAAGAGAGACGGGGGCACTCGTCTCCGTTCAGCGGGGCCCACAGAAAGCCCCTACCACACCACCCCCTGTGTTTAAGTACGTTTTGTCCCTCCAGCCCATCCCCAGCGCTTCCCAAGCTGTGCCGAGGGACCCTCCCCGGAGGTCCGCAGCAACCCCTGCCCCGCCCCTCGGGAGAGACCCCCGCGCGGAGCTGCTGCAGGGAGAGCTCCCAAACGAGCTCCAGGCCCAGCATTTCCATTTTAAAGCCCCAAGTTGGTTAAACACCCACCACCAGCCGCTCCCAGCCCCCTCCTCCCCCTCCACCTCCCCACCCCGGCGTTAACAAATGCAAATGTGGCCAATCCTATTTTATGTTAAAAAGCGAAAAAACATTTGAATGTATTCTTGTCTTGTATGACTGGCTAAGAGCCTCTAAATCCCCACCATTTACCAAATTAAACTAATTGAAAGAGCTTCCAAAAGCCACATCTGTAGGCTGACGTCTGTCCCTGCCTTTCGCTTTAGGCTGGGGGAAACTGTTCTCCATCCCATTGATCCCTGAATGGTCACGCCTGTCAGGAAGCCACATCAACCATTATCATTCTAATTTTACTGCCTTTCTTGGTCCCTAATCTAATTTGCAATGATGCTTAAGCATTTCGCAAGGCCATAGCACTTTCTTCAGAATTTCAACAAGAGCATTAAACCCCCAATTTACATTAATGAAGTGCACATTTAATTAGGGGAGAGGGTAAATGGAGGGCTCTTCAAGAGCAGTTTGCGTGATATGATAGGCACTTGAAAAACGAAGATGTACCTGATAAAAAACTCTCGTGCAGCCTTCGTGCCTCATTTCATTTCTCAGCTTCTTTCCCCACCCCTGCCAGTCTCTCCTCCTGTCCCAAACGCTAAAGAACAGGGGCAAAGAGAGAGGGCAGCATCTCCTGGTCCAGAAGCCCGGTGTGCATCTCCCGCCGACTGGAAGCTCTGCTTGCAGGGGTCAGCTGTGTTTCATGCCCCATCCTGCACAAACTTGCACGGAATCTGTGTCCAGACAGCCCTGTACTTTCAAAGCCATAAACTTGTACCCTCGAGCTGGCTGGGAAGAGCCCTCTCTACCTAAGGCTTTCCCTCCTCAAAATCATCCAAATACAGGCACAGACCCAGAGCTTGGTTTCTGGGGGCAGAGACTCCAGCTCACTGGAGGCTTCCTATCATTTAACACAGCCCGAACCTGCCTGTGTATCAAAACACCGCTCATGCAGGCACCATTCAGAAAAGAGATCAGAAAACTGGTTCCAGTGCTTAAACTTCAATTCAGTGCATGTACATTTGCAATTTTCTGCTTCTACACTCATGTCTTGCTGCAGCTTTGAGTGGCAGAGAGCTCAAAGCTCCTTTTGAGCTTTCTTCTTTGAAACCGAGGTGGGAATGAATAAATGAAGAAACGCAGCAGCAGCCAGCACCTCACAGCTGGGTCCATCTCTCCCAGCACTGCTGGTGTCTCCCCATCCATGCTGTCAGTGTTAGTGCAGGCTCAGGACTAGCAAAGCAGAAACAGCCACCAAGAAAGTGGAATCTGGGAGCAGTTGCTATGCTGGGCTGCGGGTAAGCAGGAATTAAATATCTAAATAGCTTCTTAACAGAATGCATGAAACAATTTTATATTAGTAAGTTTTGTAGAGAAGGCTTATATGAAGTTTTCTTCAAATTGAGTGCAGATCTTTGAAAGCCTTATCAAGTCTGCAGAAGAGAAAGACAGCAAAGACGATGTATTTACAACTGAAAGGGACCATGCAAAATCTGTTACAGCAGATAAGACAGACTGTGTCACAAAATAATTCCTGAGCCTCAAATGGAAATATTGTCAAAGAACCAGCAGGAGGGAAAATGTAGGAGAGCACACACAGACAGATATATTGCTGTATAAGTGGAGGAATCTGAGAAATAAAATAAAGGAAGTGATTTGGAAATAAGTAAGTAGCTGACAGAGTGAGAGCAGAGTGATTTCTAGCAGCAACACAGCAAGAGACGAGCCTGAAGAAGGCGAGGATGAGGGCGAGGGTGAAGAGGTTAAGCAGCAGAGAATGAAGACATGAGAGAAACACGAGAGCAATGCCTCACAATTACACAAAGATTGTTATGTCAGCTGAGATTCTTTGGGGAGCTACATTTTAGCAGCAAGAGCAACATGAAGGAATACATTAATGCCACAGACTCCTGCCAAAAACCTTCCCATCAAATGATACATACTCTCACTGATGATTTTCTCTCCAGCATTGTATCTGGAGAGAAAAAGATGCAATGCTGTGTGGTTTCATTATGGAACATTCCCTCGATTGAAGACAGAACAAATGCAGGAGCTGCTGAGAAGCACAGGACAACCCTAGCCCCCAGGGTCTCTGGGCGCAGCAGGACAGGTTGGAGGGGGCATCTCTGCAGCACCCCAGAGTCCCTGGAGGGGATCCTGATCCGCCCAGGTCCCATCTGCCTGGGTACAGGTCACACACCTATGGCCTCTTTCACCTCCTTTCTTCCTAAACTCCCAGTCAGCAGCAGCTCTGGCTGTCACCCACAAATGCCATGAAGAGGGACACATCAGCCCAGGCAGAGGTCTGTCTGACCTTCCCTGATGAGTGCCCATGCTAGTTTTGCTGTCCCACATTTCACTCACAGTGTAGCAATTTTGTGGAAGATGCTGCACCCCAGGGAAGGGTGGGGGGAATTTCTAGAAGAGGCAAAACTCAGCACTGCTGTGAGCCAGCACCAAGGGGGTGTGGGAACATGCCAGCAACTGGCTTGCACTGGCTGGGAATATCTTACATTTCCAGACTTGCCTGGCACAGGTAGCCCACCTCTGCAGACAAGGCTCTGTGTTTGAGCACTTTCCCAGCAGAACAGGATTTGCTTTGTGCGCTTCTGGTGTTGCGTTTTTTAGTCAGAGTGGAGGAATTGGTTCTTGTCCCCAGCAGTTTATTATAAACACAGCTCTAGAGTGAGGGTCATTCAAGCTCTTCCCTGGTTTGTTGACACTGGCAATGTTTCTGCTGCGTTACTAATCCAAAGGGTTCACACCAGGTAATAAGATAAAGCAAAAGTACTCGGCCAGATTCGGATTCATCTGCCCGCTGAGCAGTTATACAAACTGGGGATACATGAAGTGGATGCAGTGGATGTGGATAAGCTGAATGTATCCGAGACCTGGTACTACAATGACTGTCTCTCTTGCAGAGTGGTTGGTTCTGTTTTTCTCTCCCCACTCACCAACCCTCCATGGCTACTGGAAGGGAATATCTAGATTTGGAGTGTATTGCTAATATCACTGCAAATGAACCGTCCTCTGTCACCCCATAAAAATGCCCCTATCTGGCCACTGGAGCAGCCAGAGCTGTGGGCAGCAGCGGCAGATGTCCTCACCTCAGTCCCTCATTTCTCACAGCTGGGATAAAAAGCAGGGCTAGACCGCACTGCCATTGAATTCACCATCGCTGCTTTTCCATGTCCCAGAGGCAGACTACTGTTTGGACAGCATGGGTGAGTGTTTGGGGTCTGCCAGTACAGATCTGGGTGTCATCAATTGCCCCTGCTGGCACCATGCTGGCAATCTAAGCAGCCCTGGAAGAGCCATGAGGAGCAGCCAGTACCCAGCCCTGCCAAGGCCTTTGTTGCCTGTATTCTTATTGCTTGCCATTGGAAATTTGCCTCATTGGTGACCCAGTGGGGGATTTTTGGCCTGGGAGTTGGCAGAGTTTTTGCTTTACAAAGGACCATGCTATTGGGCCATGCCGCCATCCATCTGTGCATACAACGTGCTGCCTGTGGGTGAGGATGGAGATTTTTCAGTGTTGGAAAGCAGAGATACCAGAATGGCTTCCTTTTCCCCCCTTGATCTGATTTCATGGCACAGGAATTAGTTTTGTTTCCCCCCTCCCAAAACTATGAACATAAGTTTCAACAGTGTTAAAAGCAGGGAGATTTTTCTCCCCTCTCTTTTTTCCCCAAACAGTTTAGATATACTTTTTTTTCCAATTCACAGCAGAGGAATTTGGCCAAATTTCCTTGTTAATAAAATGCTGGATTGAAAGCATGTTTGTGTCTCTACTCACAAGAAGCACATGAGCAGCAGGATCACAGGGTTGATGTAATATGGAATCCCATTTCTAAACAGAAGAATATCATCCAGCAGATGATATTAATCTGGGCTCCAGAGTTGTTGGAGCCCAGATTAAAACAAACCACTAAGGTGGAATCAAGAAAGTTAACACAGAGCAAGAATACAAAAGCAATATTGAAAGTAATGAATTGCTCGCAAAAAGTCAGAATCTGAGAAACTGTTCACTGTTTAAACTTCACCGTGTCTTTTAATCACTGGTTCAAGTAACACATTAACAAACTGAAACTGCCCTTTTTTGATGACCATGTGCATTAGATCACATTGTAGACAGCAGCTGTGCTAATTTATCCATGCCAGCAGCCTGTCTGCTGAGATGATAGTGAGCTTCCTTCAAAACTCCTACAGCTGTGCTGGTTTTGCATAGGAACTTCTATTGAAGCCCCCCAAAAGGGAGAAAAAAACTACCAGAGTACTATAGCCTTAAAAAAGACCTGACAGAAATCTCCATTGGTTAACTTCAAACACATAATAATGACTCATGGTGTTGTTTTCCACAGTATATTTGTGAAGCATATTACACTAACATAACAGAGCCCTTCCAGTGTACTAGGAAGCTTTCTGAAGGCATAAGGCTCTGTTTTGGTTTTAATTCTTCTGTCTCAAAAACAGTGTCCCTTTTATATCAGTTGACCTTATTTTTTGAGCCAAAATATGCTTATTTACTTGGGGACAACAAAAAAAAAATATTTCAGATGTCTTAGTTTCCTTTTGGCAAACTTCTGTAAGGACTAAGTTATTCAAAATCATAAATTACAAATTTTTCTTGAAAGATACTTTGGTTTTAAGAAAGCCCACTGTCCATTGCCTGTAAGACTGCGGGAGCTGCTGACCTCTGCTAGTGCTGTTGTAAACTTCGCAGATCTGAAATCCCTTCTAAAAATTTAACTTGTGACATAAATTGAACAAAATACTCAAACCAAATACTCAACCCCAAAATACAATGAATTCGGTAACCTGTCAGAGTTGTGTCAGTGGTCTCCAGAACTGGGTGGGTTTCTATAGATTACTGTAAGGCTCCTTGGTCTGTGCATGGTGCCAAAATCAAAGTGATCAATAAAATTGAACACCTGTAGACTTTGTAACATTGGTAATAATTCAAGCATTTCCCAACCAGGTGGTAGATGGAAAGTACACTGATAACATTTACCACATTTTACTGAAACCCAAACCAGCTCTGTAAGTAATTCTAGCTTGGAGACTGGGAGTAAAATAGGGACAAAGGTCAGAGACTGGCATAGACCAAATAGCCCATCTTTTCAGCTTCCTAACACGGTATATTTGGGGGTGATGGTTAATAACAGAATTCTCAGTTACCTGTGGATGATCCCCCTTTTGAACTTATGGCCTACACAGTCTTCTGAGTTGCAGCTGAATTGGTTATTTAGAAAGAATGGATGAAGAACTCACTTGGAGAGCAGATCAACACTGTGCTGCCGCAAACAGCCTAGGCAGGGATTATTACTCTGTCTGGTGTGCCATGACAGGCACTTTGTGCTTGTTTAGCAGTCTTTCATGGCACCTCTGCCTCAGACAGGAGATCTGGATGACAAAGAGGCACTTGGACCTCCAGCCCATCTTCTCCTTGGTTCCATGGTGGGTCAGGTTATTGGACACATTTCACTGATCAAGAAAAATAGTTTTGTCATGCGACCCCTTCCACTTCCATAAAAGATGCCAGGTCAGCCACCTTTTAACACCATCTAGTATGTAAACAACAAAAGGGAAGGCACAGCAGTTTCAGTCTGGAGGATTTCCAGGGTCTGCAACTTGCTTTGAAGCAGGGTTGGCTGTCCTGGATATTGTCCCAAGGCAATAGCACATGAGAAAGCAAGTGCTATTGAGAGTAGAACCACCCCATCCACAGGAAACCTCGGCTTGCTTTATGACAAGAGGTGTGAACATTCACCAGGCTTCCCACTGCTCTTTTGCCATGTATTTGCCCAACTTTACAGAGGAAAACTCTCACAGGAATCTGTGCTGTGTAACAGGGTGTCAGCGAATACAGGGCCATGTAGCCCTAAATGGGCTCCCATGTGATCCTGCCTGTCACGGGGTTGCCTGCGGAAGTGAGACATATAATCACCAGAGGGGTATTCTACACACTCAGTCATAAATAATTAAGGCTAAGCTGCCTCCTTCAGCCACCAAAAGAAGATAATGTCGTTTGGCTCAGGTCTGGTGAGTTTTCATTTCCCTTTGGAGTAGCTTAAAAAAGCCTTGTAAATACACTGCAATTAAACAATCACCTGAGGACAACTCTAGCAAACAAACCGATTCCTACCTGAGTCTCCCAGGCAGGGACTGTAATTAGGACAATAATCCATGTGCCAAGAAATTGAATAGTAACAAATAGTAATTGCTTGCTGGGAAGGATAAGGATTGGGAGACAAAGGGAGGGCATGAAAGAGTCAAATCCTTTAACTCTTCAGAGAGAGCAGTGGGAGGATAAGAGCAGAAACAGAAACACATTTGGGATTCAGTTCTCCAGGGAGGCTGTTAACGGGTTTGTTAGCAGAAAAACACTCCCACTCGGCACGCTGCCGAAACCACACAAAACCTGACACACCTGCATTTTCCACTGCACGACTGTCACTTGTGGTCACAACCTCATGACACACTATTCCTAATTCTAGGAATGTCAGAAAAACATTTCTGAGTGTACATTGGCATTTCTGAGCACGCATCTGTTGCACATACTTCTGATGCTGAAACTCCTATTATGAAATACAGATATTTATGAATGTTTTTCCATAGCACGTAACATTTTCAGATACACACATTTCCCCATGCTGCAGCCAGCTGTGAAATTCTAGCAATTATTCCAGGATATTAGCATTCCAATTTAAAATGAAATATATGTGTAGATAGCTGTTTTCCTTTCCCTTCTTTTCCATTCTTATATGCATATGCTCAGCTTTCAACAAACTTTTTTTTTTTCCCTTTTTCCAACCTTCTCTTCCCAGACAAGCCTAAGTTATCGCTTATATGGCTTTACCTGCACTCAAGGCTTTAAAGCATTCACTGCACCTTCAGATGCTTGTAAACCTTATGGTGAAATGCAACACTAAATATTTTATTGAAGACAGCATATTTGATTTTTGCCAAAGTGTAGAACTTTACTACTGCACAAGTGTTTGCCCTTACTAACAAATAAAAGGCAGATGTGCCACATGAACCTGTGGCTTTATCAAAAGTCCACTAGTGTCACTCTGAATAGCAAAGGAGAGGGGAAGAAATGTTGATGTTTATGTGAATGCCAGAGAGGAAGAAAATAAGTCTGATTTGTCTGCAGAGCTGGCAAATCCTTGAGCTTCATCTGATAATTTCTGCCTATTTTCTCCTGCTTCTGCTTTTTATTTCCCTTGCCCCTTTTTTTTTTTTTAATGTTTCTCTCTGTTTCATGTTTCAAGTGTTGTTTTAGTTGGGTGCTACGTGTGAAAGAGAGGCAGGCTAGTAACAGGACCTTGTATTTGTCAATCACAAACTCTTTCACTGAACAAAGCACCTGAAATATTAGAAGCAAATTAATGATAACATTCACTGTTAGATGTCAAAGCTAGGGCCATAATTATTATTCTGTTTACTGAAAACCTAAAAAGTAGGAGTGGACAGAGTGATTTGACCTACACTTAATGCAAGGAATCAAGCAGCAGAAGTTTGAGTGCAGTACTCAATGAACTGGTGATTTTAGCTATACTGCAGCCCCTCCCTGATCCAGGGATTCTATTTAAAATTTAGATACTGCTTAAAATATTTCCCAGAGGTAGGAGTTTTAATGTACTCATGTCCTTTCAAGAGTTAAGGATACACTACCACCATGGGAATTTTTCCTTACTGTGTCAGTGGATGAAATTCAACCTTGAGCTGCACCCATCAGATACACTCCCTCTTATTCATTCCTGCTTCCTCCTACTTTCTCCACACATTGCCATATATTTGGTCTGTTAGGAGTTCCTCCTTGACACTTCCACCTCTATTTCCCCTAAATACATGGTAAGTACAAATCTTCCTAGTCTGAATATTCTCTGTATCTCATGTTGTCTTTGGTCTCTGCTAGCACAGCTCCATTCCAGGGGTTCATTTTCTCACAGTGAAGATGAGTCTCATTCTGTGCTGTACAAATTGCAAATACTTGAAGCATGAGGATGAAAAGTTCTTCTGTGTATTTTGAGGCTAAAGTGCTGATTGCTGCACAGTCTTTAAATATCACAGTGGCAGTGGAGATTACCCAAAAAAGAGGATCCTGTCTGAAACCTCTGGAATATTTACTCTTGAGGAAAGATGCCAGGTATTAGCCAATTAGGGAAATTACTTACCTTTCTCTTTCCAATTTCATTATTTCTTTCATTTAAACTTATTTAACACTGAGTTGCCCTTTCTGTAAGACTGCAATGCAAAAGGAAAAAAAAAATAGAGATGAGTTTAACCTGAGTTTTCAGGCTTCTTCGCTCTTTACCCCTTTGGAAGATTTGTCTTGGTATGGAGATGAACTGCCTCCTGGAGCATCTGATTGTTAGCATCTACTAAACATTTCAGAGCAGTCACTCCCTATGCGGGGAGCTCCAGGCAGCCTCACTACATCTGGCCAAATCAGGTGAGGTCTTAGCCGAGCAATGATTCAAATCAGACTCTTCCTGAAGCTTCTGTCAGAGGACAGCAGTAATTATCATTATTCAAACAAAACAAAATCTGTTTTAACACTTACAAGGTATTACTTTAAGTCAGACACCTCATCAGCAGCCAGGGAAATAATTATTTTATTCTTTTCTCAAAATCAAAACCCCCTTGTATCAAACACTGAATTTGGCTAATTTGTTTTCTGTTGACCTCACAGCCTTGGTCCCACAAGGAAAAAAATGTTCTATAGTGTGATCAAGGCGGGCGTTCTGGTGAAAATCAAGTTTTGTGCTGAAATAAAGAATTAGGAGACATTTTTAAAGTATTCACTAATGAGTACCATAACCTGAGAGCCAGGGGAGAAAGAGTTTAAAGGGTGTTGTCATTTGATGGCCTAAAAGTAAATTGTAATGTGGAAATAATTTTCAGTGAGGTTATTTCAAGTTTTCTGTTAGAAAATTTATTTTCATTTTTTTTACAGAAAATGAGCCTGACAGAGTCGTGGAGCCTTTGTTATAAGAAGGCCCAAACTTACTGAAAACGCTCTCCAAATCAAACCATTTCTCTCCTTGTTCAGAAAACACTACTTGTTTCTAGCTTCTAATTTTTTTGGTTCTATTTTAATAGCTATGAGATCACAGCAAAGATCACAGGCTTGGATTTCAACCCTTGGATGAGTCTGGGGAAGAGAGGAGAAAAAAGACAGTGAACAGAGGGGCCTGGCAGTTTGGGTGGTATTATTAAAAAAAAAAAAAGTATTCAGGCAGAGTGTAGTGAGAATAATGGTTTGAAAATACAGCCCTGAAGGAAGAATCTCCAGAGAAACAATGAGAAAGGAATAAATAAAAAGAAAGTTATAAATTCATCTATTTGCTCCTCCCTGACCCTTGCTTTTACTCCTCTTCACAGCAACTATCCTGGGAAAGGCACAATGCTTTCTCCTGTCACAATATTGAGAAAAATTGAAATGGGAAAGAAAGACCACCAGATGCTTTATTGTCTTAGGTGTTTCCACATAATTAGCTGGGAATAAAGGTCCTCTGCATGGTTTCATTGCATTGAATGAACTTGGATATTGCTACACAGTAGTGTGTTTTATGATTCATGCTCTGTTATCCAGCAGCTTGAAAACTGCTAGCTACTTTTTCACTGACGGCCAAGCCTGGGCCTACAACTTAAAATGCAGCAATGCAAAGTTAACTGTGCATGACAGATGTCCATTAAATTGTTTAACACATGTACGCATGCACACACCACACACGTGCTCGCACACACACTCTCACAAAGCTGCCTCTTGCCTTTCTACTCTTTTCTCTGCCTCTCTCATGGAGTGCTCAAGCTCAGTTTTAAATATAAATAAAAGCTGGGCACTTCTGGGGAAGAGATTGTGAGGGCATGCTGAGGACCATGGGTTGCATCAGGCTCTACCATGAAACTTTCCAGAGAGGTTGTGAGAACCCCAAAGGCAGCTTGTCGGAGTGCACTGAGAGTGGAACAGGTTCTCTCCTCTTCCTCTCCCCACACACTCCTCTCTCCCTCTCCTCTCCCACACACTTCCTGCTTGCATCTCTCTGCAGATGGGAGGTTCTCTTGTGTGTGAGGTTCCCAAGATACTGAAGTTCTCAGCACTGGCAGGGTTTTACCTCAGAAGCACCAGCTCCAGAGGAGACAATCAGAGAACATAACCTTTCTGCCTTTGTACCTGGTACCTAATCACCTGCTGGCTTCCCTGACAGAGGATTAGGATCACAGGGTCTACAAAACCTTTGTTCGAGGTGCTACTCCTTTGAAGAGAACATGGGGTGCCCTCATTGGATTTATTGTGTAGTTGGATGGTATAAACTGGGCCTAAAGAAGCAGACTGAGTTCTGGGCACACAGAGAGGAGCTTGTACCGGCTCCATGCAGAGAGCTCCCTGGCACCTAGCATCCGTTCCTGGGAAGCATGGGCCTGTCCTTGCTCCCCAGCCCACTTGTCAAGCACCATGGCATAAAGAGAAAGGGGGGTGAGAATATCACTCTCCTTTCTCTGCCTTCTATGAACAGCTCTATTGATTGCCATCAGGTTATTAGCATGGTAAGGTGGTACCCAGTGTGAATGCAAGTGACAGCAGCAAGCTAAAATAAAGGAAATGGGGAATCAGTTCCCCTTTAGATGGATAGTTGAGAAGTCACCTGACCCTGCTTGGATTCACTTTGTATTCTGGAAGGGATGAGTCCTTTCTCCAAGGTTTACTGGGTGCTCTGAAAGGCAGGAGACAAACGTTGAAAACCTTCCCAGTGTTCAGCAAATGGAGGCTGGGTGCACACAGGAGAGCATCAGATGAGTTTGTCACATCACAAAAAAATGCCCACAACAAATGAACATGCAAAAAGATAAATAAAAGCGCAGAACAAAGCAGAGAGGTTTACACTCTCCACTTACCTATATCTAAACAAACATGTATTTTACTTTTGTTTAACTTCAAGGTATTTTGCAAGGAAAGAAATAATTCTGCCATGGGGAATACTGGGCCAAATTCTCTGCCATTGTGCAAGCATGCTTTTGATTTCACAGAGGTGGCTCATCTTTTCCTGCTTAGCAATTTGGGCTTGTGCCCCTGTCTAGTGGACATTAAAAGCACCATAAGACTCAGTCTTCAGTAAACTATATCCAAGTCCACACCAAAGAGAATGGTCACAATTTTCAGCAGACCTTGGTGTAACATCTAGAAGGTCTTTTGGAATGGAAAGCAAGAGGATGGAGCGATAGGTGTCACTGATGCAATTTTCCCATGACATTTTTTTTCAAAGGGTAATTTTTCCCCTCTGACACCCACTAATGACTCAGACTAATTTTCAATTGCCTGAGTAACCAGTTCTGCTATGCATGCTCAGATCTTATTAAAGCTTATCTGATATAAGGCAGCAAAGATCCCCCAGAAATATCAAGAAAATTATCTGCTTTTGATTTTTACTGGGAGGAAAAAACCCAGTCACAGCTCCCAGCTCTCTGTCAAAGTTTTCACTCCTTTGGCAGAGCATAAAGCAGCTCAGCAGGATGGCAATTCCACAGGGTGGGATACTATATTTGTGCCTGCATGTCTGCATGCCTGCCTGAGTGCGTGTGTGTGTGCCTGAGTGCGTGGGGCCCGTGGGTGGCCTGCTCAACATTTCGGTGGATGTTTCATTCCCACCCCTTTTACTACGACCCTGGTCAAGCCACTTTTATGCCAGTGACAGCTTCATGAAGCACAAAACATGGAGCAATACATGGCATGAAATTGGCAACAAAGCCGAGCAAAAGAAGGAACAATTCTCTGGCAGGATGTGATCACAATATGGCTGATTGGATCTGGAAGCAGATGCCAGCAGCGGGTATTGTCCCAGTGACTGAAAAGACATGACCCCCGAGGTACAGAAGACAACGAGGCCCTCCTTATGAACCACAGGGGGAGGGGAGAAGAGGTGAAACCAATGAATAAATCAGTCGATGGAAACAGGGGAGAAAAGAAAATGCTAAAGAGGACTTTTATGGGGGACAGGGGCAGCTCAATATGCAAGAGCGTTGCCTCCCCAGCTAGCTGAACACTTGCTCAAACAATGGCTTTTTAACAGATGGGAGTCCTGCTGAAAGAGGCCAAGTTTTGTGCAGTTGAGAATCCCTGTTTGTTTAGTCTGCTACTGCCCAGGTGTCTGCAGAGAGGCAATCCAGCAGGTTAAGAGTCTCAGGGGTGGTTTATGACAGGCAAGCCTGCGTATCAACCAGGACTTGTTTTATTGGCAGGGGACTGATCTTGTTAGACTTGTTTGTGAAGCCCTCAGGGAGGAGAGGAAAAAAGAGATCTCTTCTCTCCCTTCCTTCCTAAAGACAGATTTTCCCGGTCTGGGCAATCAGGCCCCTGTAATAAACCCTACCAGTAAGGCAGCTTCATGTCACAGGTACCAACAGGGCACAAAACGTTGCAGAGGAGAACACAACATTGCGACAGAGCGCATTATGTTGCCACTTGCAATGTCGCAACTCTGAGTTCCTACACACATTCCTCCTTTTTCTCCTTTCCAACAATACACTTGATAACTCATTTGTTTACACTACAGTTTTCTGGATAGGCTTCTTCATCTACTTCAGCATTTACTGCAGATCATTGAAATTCAACTCACACGGCTCCTGACCTCAGCAATGTGCAATTCTCCCCTGCAGTAACAGAGATGCAGCCATTCTCGTCTGGTATCGAAAAGACCCAGCTAACAGGGTTGGTGGGGTTGATTTTTCTTCAGTCACATAAGCACAGACAGTAAATGCCACATCCAGGATTGGGAGACCCTGGCATGTAAGTGTGGGAGGGGTGTGCCGGACCAGCTCAATGCAAGCAAATGCCTCAGTCACTCCCAAGATACTCAGCAATGCCTGGGAGGACACAATTTTCTTGCATCACCCTGTCCAAAATAGCAAACTTACAACAACATGGATCATGGAAGGAGCACAGAGAATGAGGAGAAGGGAAGGAAATCACACAGAGCATTATGCCTGAGCAGCAATGGGAGGGTCACCTTCCCTCCTGCTGGATCACAACAGTCATGATAATCCTGAATCTCGAATAACTGAAGGGAAGGAGGTACACCCACATTTCCATGTTCCTACCTGTGCTATTGACTTGCTAGGTGACTTCTGACAAGGGACTTCACTTCTCTGTGCTCCCATTCCCCTGTTGCCCTCCACATCCTTTCTCTGCTTAAAATGCCGTGGCTGTCAGAGTTGGTAAGAGTATGGATTCTATATGCCCAACAAGTCTTCTGTCCTAGTTCAGCTGTTTCTAGTTATTCTTCCTTTCAAGAGTGTGAGACAGTAACATTTCCTATTCTTTTTGACCTCATTACGTGCTGTACGTAATGAGGTCAAAAAGAATAGGAACTTTTCTGTAATTGTGATTCCCAGTGAGAAAAAAAACATTGCTCTAATTTTACTTAAGCAGCCTTCCACATGATAAACAGGGATCATTACTTTCAGGGATACTATGGTTCTGTGACTAAATTACATCCTTTCTGCCCTAAGACCCTCTTACAATCTCTCCTCCCCTTCCAGATCTGTTTTGAAAACAGAGACGTAAATGCTTATTTCATACATATGCACTAGGCTGCCACAGGGCTACTGAGCCCACCCATAAGAGATCTGCAAAAAAGTGTGAAAGCAGTACTCACTACAGTGAGAGATTCTTTTCCCCCTTCAAAAAAAGTAATCTGCCTCCATTGGGTTAAACAGGACAAAATATTAACCTCCACATTCAATTGCACATGCAATTGCACCTTTGGTATCTATTCTCTGGCATAAAAAATGTGGGTCTTGAATTATCAACCTAGACACAAAGGTTTTTTTAGTCACTTTCCAGCTTGCAAAGCCTCTGATTTTAATATTTTTGATACAAAGTTAAATGTTTTTCTTCAAAGTGCCTAAGGACAATGCTAATGATGTTTCTGAATTTGCCTCTTCCCATTTAGTTATCTTGGTGCTATTCATTTCTAAAGGCTTAAAGGAGAGTTTATGCAGCATTAGTATTCATAGGCACATGCTAATTTACTCTTATGTTGGATAGGCAAGTGGCTTTTTTCAGATGAAACAGAGGGGATTAAATCTAGATCACTTGCTCTGAAGAAAAGTTGTAGCATGCCACAGCTTTCTATTCTTTTCAATGTGGCATCAATTACTAAAACTAGATTTCTTGTTCCTAAGACAGAAATAAAAATATCTGCTGCAGTCTTGTAGAGGAAAAAAAAAGTGTATTCTGGTATGAGAAAGTCACAAAGTCTCCAACCCCTCCCTTTGCCTTCCTCCCTTCTCCACAGGGATGAGGGATTATCACCGCTGATCCCTAATGCCACTCTGATCACCGGGAGGCCAGAGCCAAAGGCTGTGCACTGGCTGCCCATTGTCCCAGTGGTGGCAGCTGGGAGGAAGGCAGAGGTCTGGGTTTGCCCCAGCCAGCCAGCGCTTGGGAGTCACCTTTGGGAAGTTCAGTGTGTCTCTTGCCAATCCCCAAATGGGTTTGAAGGAGGAACTAGCAACAAAAGCTTTTTCTAAGTGCTCCAAAGCATGCAGTTGGAGAGGGAAAACACTATTTTTTTTTATTATGTTTTCATTTTATAACTCAGCTTTTAAACTTTGTTGTTAAGTATATTAGTATTTGAAAGCAAACCCCAATTTTCATCACTTCTCTCTATGTTTTCTGTTTGGAAGCAAGAGAATTACCTCACCAAAATCAATTTACATCATGAATTTGATTTGGAATATGCAATCCTCCATGAGGCAGTAATGCAGTTAGGGGGACATGAGTGGATGCCCCATTCCTCTCTGGAGGAGCTGTGGGGCACCACAAAGCCAGCCCTCCCATAGACCCCACTGCACCCCACAGGGCCTGCCTGTGGCCCCACACAGTCATGAACAGCCTAAAGTCCCTCCTGGACCTGTTTTGGTGTTACATTTCTTCCTGTTGCCATCCAGCAGCTGAGGCAACACCATGGGAACACTTCAGCAGCAGGAGGGGGAGGCAGCTCAGCAAGGTCTTCTTCAGACCACTCTACAGGAATGGCTGGGGTGGAAAAGGTTTCCTTTCAGGCCTGCTCTTTTTGTCAGTCACAGGTATTTGCTATTAAGGCACATTGGATGTTCCTTTCCCCCTTTAGGAAGAAGAAGGAGATGAAATGATGTGAAGAATTCACTGTGGGGTAAAAGCAAGGTCAGCTGAGTACCTGTAGCTACTCAATGGAAATGTGTAAATATAAAACCACTTCTGTGCTTATGAGAGTATATCAATGCCATTTGGTGATGCTGATTACCTGACACTGTATCGCAGGTCCATATGACTTTTAATGGCTATTTTATATTTTGCCCTGTGCCACTAATTTGCATGACTAGAAGACACACAAGCACATGGAAGAGATTGTCCAGACAATAATTCTCGACTAATTAAGTCAACCAAAGTGCTGCAACATCTTCACTGAAGCTAAAGGATGACCACCTGGCCAGACCACCAGCACCCGGGTCAATCAGACATTGAGATTACATCAAGGTGAGCACATCAAACAGTGAGAGGACACAGTTCTGGGCATCGGAAGGCAGTTGTCTGCCCCAACAAACAGATCTGACTTTCCCTGACACTGTTTTGGCCCATGCCAGCCAGCACCACCTTAAAAGATGCCCAGGTGCAATTTCAGAGGATGCACACCCATACCTGGGATTGCTTGTAAACAATGTGTGTGCTTTGCCCTGCCCTGGAAGTGAAGAGGGTTTATGATCCAAGTTGCAAGCTGTTCGTCACCACTGGCCTCCATGCCCAGGAACACTCTGGGACATGTTTAATTGTGTCGTTTGTGTAACCCAAAGGTCCTCTTTCCACCAAGACATGAAAATTATAGCTTTGGTTTGACAAAAAAGTTTAAGGACATTGTACTGCTTGTTTTATGTCAGGTTGCAATACAATTTATTACATAACACACACAAAAGTAGGGGCTTTCAAAGTCTGTCCTTCCCTAGAGAGGAAATTTTGGGTTTAAAGCACAGGCAAGTTCTGGTACAACTTTTAACCATCACACCCATCAGAGCCCTTCACAAGCATTACTGTGAAGTCCTTGTGTAAAACAGGATTTTTAATGCACTCATTTCATGCCTCTGGCACTGAGAGATTCAGGTGAACAATAGTCACCCTTTTATTTTTTTATCAATTTGAAATATTTCTGATTGGCTTTTTAGGCATTAAAATCATCCAGTTTTAGCCTTGTGATATTCAGAATACAGTTCCTTGTTGTCTTTAACTATTGAACTTATTGTAGAGCATGTCTACCAGAGGCATTACATCCCACCTCAGAGCTCAGTTCTCCTTTTCCTTTTCCATTTTGCTCTCCTCCTTCTCCTTTCCCCTTTTAATTTCCCTTTTTCTTCTTTTTCTTGTTTCTGTCTCCTGCTTCCCTTGTCCCTTCTTAAAACAGGTCACAGAGTGCTGAAGGCACCAAATGCTTAGGATTGAATCATGTTGCTATGTCCAGATGGAAAGAGGACGTAAAAGGAAAGCTTTGCTCGCATTTAGTCTTGGACTCAAGCCCAGGAAAGACGGACACTACAAAAAAAAATTCTGATTTTCTATTAACTCTGAAAAAGTTATATTTTTACTCATGTTGCCCTTAGAAATATACAGTCTCCTTAGGTTGAAACTCCATGTCATATTCAGGCTTCTAACACAGAAAAACTGCTTTAGGGCAGGCAGGTGCAGAGAAAAAGCTGGACCTGTGAGCGGTCACAATGGCCCTACTCCTTCTAGGATTCTCTCCAACAGCTAGGATTTGGCTCTAGCCAATGAAGTTCACTTTTGGGAACAGAAATTGCTGCTCTTGTTTAGGTTAAAGAGACCCTGACTGGTGTAAAATTAGGCATACATAAAGTTAAAATATGTAAGGGAAAGAAAAAAAAGTGCCCTTTAATGTAACTGGAACTGTAATAATTCCCATGTTTTACTGTGAGTTACATGAAATATTCCAGCAGTGGCTGGACTGCACAAATGCCTCAGGTTTTCTGTGGAAGCACAAAACAGAGAATTTCAGTCTTTCATGAAGCACAGAGAAGCTTGAAATCATCACCCCCAGGCAGAGGAACAGCTTTCTAACCAAGAGGCATTTTCTCTGCTTCCCAATTTGTGATTTCTGAAAGACTTGCCATTTCTAAACCAGCTTTTCTGTCTGCTTGTGCAACTCTGGGAGCTACAGATCTGAGCAGGGAACCCCTGTTGGTGTTGCTTCACATATGAGTTGTATGAATATATCTGTTCATGAACCTGTCCACAAGCAACTGGGAACTTAAGCTCCTCAGAAACTGGTGAGGCACATCCTATGGACAGAAATCCTTCCCAGCTGACCTCTTCTGGGCTGGGAAAGCTCATCCCCATAGGCATCTAGGGCCCAGCTGACTGATGTTGAAGCATAGAATGGACCAAATACGCTGTCCCCTTTGTAACTGCCTTGTAACCTGAGTCCTTGATGGACTGAGGGTTCCAGCTGTGCTTGTTTAGCAAGAAAAGCTCTCTTAATTTCTTATTGTGGCACACAAGATTTAGTGCAGATCCTTTAATTTAAATGTCAGAATGTGAGCAGTAATTTATTTCCATAAAACAAAAAGCAATAAAGTCAAATATATTAAGCTCTGGCTGTGAGAGCTTAGATTACCCAATTTATAATTGTAGAAAACACAAACAGAAAAAAACTACCCACCAAAGGATGAGCTATTATCACTTACTGAAGTGTTTAATTCAGGGCTGGTGAAAGCAGTTGCAAGAAAACAATGAAGGAGAAAAAAAAAAGAAGTCAAAGAATTTTGGACACTGAAAGACCCTCAGTGACAGTAAAACATGGGGAACAGGACCAGCTGATGTGTCCCTACACCTGCTGGCTTTCCCAAGTGCCCCTCTGCTGCTCTTCCAACAACTCTGAGGCTTACTCCGACCTCCCACTTTCATACTGGTTACACTCTGCCAATACTCATTTTTGCATTACACCCCTAAAATCACACTTGTTGACAAATGGCAAGGAGCACAAAGGAATAAGATGTTGTATTATTCCAGCTGGGACTATGTTTTTTTAGCAGCCAGCACCTGGGATAACCAAAAGCTGGTCTTCAGTAAGAGCTTACCTGAGACCAGTGGTAACATCACAAACACAACCGTGTCACGGGAATTCAGATGATGACTACCTGAGTCAAACCAGAAAGTCTCAATAAATTTAAACTCTGAAAACACATCTCTGAAAGGAGCAGAAGTATTTCAGCTGGTACCTGCACCAGAACTTCTCTGAGAATTTGAGCTCTGACCTTCATTCTGTCAAACTAAGGTATTCATATAGTGACCATCAAGTAATGAGGAATATCTAAGTCTATTTGCAGGAGGTATATAAACAAAGGGCATAGGAAAAATGTACAATGCGTAAACCAGCCTTGTTACCGGTATTTAGGTGACAGAGGAGAGAAAGAACTAAGGCTGCTTTATACTACAGCTCCAACTATTATAAAAAAAAAACCTGAAGCAGAACTAAAGACACAGAAGTCTGGTGGCTGCAGACCTACCAAGCCTCCCCACTTACACTACTGACCCTCATGGTACATGACGTGGAGAGTCTAAGGGTGTATTTCTGCATCTTTTCTGGAGAGCAAGAGTCACCTGAAAAGTGGCTGAGGGTACACTTAATCCCCTCTTCCAGATTATTGATAAAGATATTAAACAGGATTGACCCCAAAGCTGAGCCCTGGGGAATAGCGGCAGCCAACTAGATGTAACCCCATTTACCACCTCTCTGAGGGCTCTGCCATCCAAACAGTGTTTAGCTCAGCAAAAAATACACCTGTCCAAGCCATGGACCAGGAGAATGGTTGCTGGAAGGGTTTCCTCAGCAAAAAGCATCTGCTGTGCTTTTTTGAGAGGAGAAGTGTGTGATCTGACAGATCTGCAGCCCATGTGAGGATGCATCAGGTCCAGGAGGACAGGGCACTAAATTTTGAGATCTACAAGATTTCCTTGCTGTTTTACTTGTGATAGACTTCAAGAGTTGCACTTCCAGTGCCTCTTAATGCCATCACAGAAGCCTCAGGAAGTCCTGATTAACTGGATTCATGCTGGGCTGCGGCTAAAGCGCTCCCCTCCTTTTTGTTAGTCACTAATGTATTCATTGCCTTATTTTCATACATGCTGATTGAATAGCTATTTATTCCTCTGGTGCTAGGCCAGTCCCTCCATACTAAATGTGAAATCTTTATTCTAACCAATGTCTAAATCATTGTTTTCTGGCGGCACAGATCATGTGGCACAGATTATTAATAGCTCTGTTCTCTACACCACTTGACACGGCGCTCCAGCTGTCATTCTGCTCCCTGGCTCGTATGATTCTTGCACTGGTAAAGTGCCAGGCCCGGGCCGAGCCCATCAGTCACTGTCACCCAGCACCCAGTGATGAATAGCCCCGTGAGCACCGTGGCGAGGCCTCGGCTCCCGTTCACACGCGCCTGACTTTTCCCAACTCCGGCACGCCACCTGAGGCCGGGCCCTGCCGAGGAGGGCTGTGGTGACCTGGAGAGACCACCCCCCCTGCACCCTGGATTAGTTAAAAATGAAACAAATCCTAATGCGATCATGTCACTAATTATGCATTTAATTCAGTTATAAGGAGCTAATGGCTCCCTCAGTGACAGCTTTTACTGCTAAAAGGCAATTCATTCCTAAAACTGAGAAATCTAATTACACAAAATGCTTCGTCCTAATCCTTTCAAAGAATAATCTTATTTGTAGACATTAACATCCCAGATGCTGCTGCTGTTTGTCCATTATGACAGTGTTTGTCCTGAATAATGTATAAATAGCTCTTTCTGGACAGTTGCATGTCACTAAATCAATACAATTTGCTGCCTTCTGTTACATTAAGTCAGCCTGGGCAAGCTGGAGAAAATTAACCTTTTGTTTCCCACTCAAAAGGGCCTTTAAAATTAGAAAAAAGAAAGGGTTGGAGGGCCTGTGGGAATCAGGAGGTCTATTTTTTTTTTAACCCACAAAGTATTCAGCAGATCTGCAAGGCTGGTGATGGGTATATCTTCAGTAAAACTGGCAAAACATTTCCACATAATGGGAGAAACACAAAAAGGAAAATTGTGTACTGCTTTCTTGCCTCTTTCTTAAACACTTCAAGTTTCTTCTAAGGAAACAGGTTAATTGTAGTAAATTCTACAGTTTCTGTAGGATTCTGAAGCATTTTGTTCTCAAGGGAATGATACTGCTGCTAAGATGATACTTAGAAATTGTGGTAGCTCCCACAGCCAGAGATAGGAAATATCCTCTTGGAGTCACTCTCTACACAAAAGCCCTTTGAGAAAACATGAGAGAATACAAAATTTTTCTCTCATGCAATATATAACAGAGAGGATGAGCTGAGAGCATGTGGATTTAGCAGAGACACTGCCAAGTGTAAAGCTGGATTTCAGTGTATTTGCCTATTTATCTTATGTATTAAGAATAAGCTGCCTGCATCATTTCTTATGCTAAAGTAAGCAGTTCCCATGTGATGTTCTGGTGCTATCCCAGGGGACACTCATAGGATTCCCCAAATATCACCAATATTTGTGAAAGCCTCAGATACACTTGGTTTTAACCATAAACTCAAGTCTTGATGAAACCACTCTGGCTTTGCCAGGGACCAAGAGTGAAGCTGGGCAGGGCTCAGAACCCAGAACAGATCATGGCTCTGAGTGGAAAGGAAAACACAGCTCCTACCAAACCTATACCTCAACTCAAACTACATACTCCATGTTGTACTGTAAAGTCATCAGGAAGCCAACTCACTGGAAAAAATCCAGTGATGAGAAATTATGCCCAAGCTCCTGAGAGAAGCGACAACTTCAGCTCTTATTCTGGCCCCAGCCCCCAAGCATCTGTTCCGTGAATTTACCAGCAATGTCCCTAATTGCTGGCTTCTTGAAACAGCACAAAGTGAGCTCAGCAAGCAGAAGGATTAGTGGGAAATTAAGGAGTAGTCTGCCATTCAAAAAAAGAGCAAAGTTTAAATTAGAAAATGCTACATTTCCATGTTGATGATTTGCGTCCTGACTCAGTAGGAAAAGCCTCCATGGCCAATCTTCAGGCCACTCTAGAGGGTGAAAAAGGGAGAGCAGACCACAGCTTCACTAGCACAGAGGCACATACCTACCCCTTCAATGCACAAATAAATGCAGGAACACCCTTCTTCTAAGCACACAGCTCTGATAGACACTAATAGCCAAAGTCAAAAGCTTGCTCTTGGAATCAAAAATCAAATAACAGTCTGTTTGCCCACAAAAATAACAATACAATAAAGCATTTGCATGACCATCCCATGAAAGTGTACATGAGGGAGCTCCCTGAGGCTGCACGTGCACTGCATAGCATTAGGAAGAGTCCCTCCCATAGTGACAGGACTATTGTGACTGCTTCCCATACAGAGAGACCACATCTGGCGGAATTACCAATTTTGCTGCCATTTCAAACCAATTCACTCCCTGTCTACTAATTTTTCAGATGATTACTTTCTTTTCCATGCCTGCCTGAGTTGTTTCATTTTACTCTTCAAAAAAGTCTCATGGCAGCTTTCTCCTGTGAGTGGTGCAGTTCAGCTCTCCAGGACTTTTTGCCATTTATGGCTTCCTGGATTAAGTAATGGCAGCTACTTCATTAAACAGAGCTTCTCCTTGCTTCCTCATTCTAACAAGAGAGCAGATCCAGCTCCCAGCAAAGCTCCTTTTCCCACCCTGCACTGCTGGATTGCCATTGCTTTGCACAGAGGCGGTCAGATTTAGAGGGGCTGGGGGGATGTTATTTTTGGGGTTGCCTCATGAAGGCAGTGAATAACCTGTGACACCAGAGGTTTCTTCTGGAAACACATGTCAGTGAGGCATGCATGAAACAGACCTCAAAGGAAGCCCTACAAAGTCTATTTGCCCTGTGCCAGTGGAATCAGCCTCTCACCCTACTGCTTGTTCTGGCTCTGGCACCAAAATGAAGCAAGAGCTGGGGATTGTGTGTGGCAAAGGTTTTAAACCGATTGCATCACTACAGAAAGTATGAAATCACTTCTTTGGACTCCCTGCTGTTAGTGTTCTGTGACCAGCGGGACATAGATATGTAGTTATGTCGGGTCAGCATTTTCCACATATACTAAATGTATTTAAAATATTCAGTGTATCAATTTGAATATTTTTAGGGGGATTAATTGTTCAAATCTAAAAAGTTTCTGCCACTCTAATGGGCTACTGATGGAAGAAGCTTTTAAAAAAATCTCTGCTTGGTTCTGAGACCAGACTGTGACCTAACCGCCTGGTATAATATGCACCAATACCTATCTTGCACTGTGAAATTTAGATTGCAAATCCATTATGAGAGTCTGTGTCTTTATGTATTGTGCATTGTTGAGCAAGCTCACAGAGCTCAATAAATAATAAATTATAGGAACCTGACCCAGAATATTAAACATGATCTGAAAGATTCTTCACCCAGGAATTTGGGTTTGTTTTCCCCAGCTTTGTCTTGGTGACCAGTGTGCCGCTGTGACAAAAAAAGGCAAGTTAACACTGTCTACTGGCTGGGCTGGGTTTGATTTGAGTCCCAGCTGTTTGTTTGCTGACAGAAGCAGGTGGACAGCCTGTTCCAGTGGCTGGCAGGACATGTCAGCTCAGAGCGTCCACCACTACCCACCTTACACACAGAGTTTTCAGCTATCCTTTCAGAGGTCAGGTGCCTTATGGGTGAGCTCACCTGAAGCAGGAAAGGCGACTTCCCACTGGATAGTTTTCAGATCCCTGGGCCAAACCAATCTGAAATGTTCTGATAAGCAAATAAAATTAGTAAAGCTGATTTGCATGGTCATTTGTATGACCAGGATCTCCCATACTTTAATCAGCTACAGAGTCAAAGAGAACACGATTCTTTTCTTTTCTTTGGTAAGGATCAAGTACTTAAAATTTTCCTCAAGCAGAAATCATTTCCCTCTGATCATGTCAGAAATAATTCCTATATTGGTAAAAAAAGGACAAAGATCAAACATAAAGACTAAAAAAATCAAAAAGTACAACCTTCTGATCACAATGGTTTGAATGGAACCTCATTTAGTTATCAGGATAATGTAAGGTTACTAATTTATTGTGCTAGCAAGGAGACCACTGAGAGAGGGTTCTCTTAAGCTCTCATGATAAATAACATTTCCCTTCTGCTTAGTCAGTAACTATTGCTTAGTGCTGGATTTAGTTTTGATTAAATCAAACAAATTGGACCTCACCTCTGGTTATCTGTAAGAAAAGAACACAGAAAGTGGAAGAACAAAGAATTAGGAAGGCAAGGAAAGAACATTTTGATACATTTTCATTCCCAAAGGAATCATAGGTTTTCAGAAAGGCCTTTTCATCATTGCATGCATTGCCACCATTTTTTTTGCTGTGGAAATAACTGCTGGAGATACTAAAACATTCTACCCACAAAAGAGATGAGTACTGGGGATCAGAGCACAACATAGATGGACTTGAGCTGCTCCTGGGGAGATGAGAAGTTTACCCAACTTTTCTCACAAACTCTTTGGATAGCAGATGATTTTCCAGAATCACAGAATAATTTAGGTCAGAAAAGACCTTCCAGGTCATTAAGTCCAATCATCGACCCAGCACTGCCATGTTCACCACTAAACCATATCCCCAAGCGCCACATCGACCTACTTTTTGAACAATTCCAGGAACGGTGATTCCATTGCTTCTCTGGGCAGCCTGTTCCAATGCTTGACCACCCTTTGAGTGTAGAAATTTTCCTCACAAGCAATCCAATATGCTATTCTGTGGACTACGTTTTAGTTATGTGGCTTGACCTTGGTGGGGAGCTGCTTTCTATTTCTGAAAGGAAAGCCTGCCTGCCATGGTAAATCCAAGGGTTAAAAGACAAGTAGAATCAGTGGTCTGGAGCAGAAAAGCAGGCATGGAAAAGTGGTACATTGAGAAAGGATCATGTTTTCTGATTAAAGAGTGCATTTTTCAACTGAACTAATGGCCAAGATAAGAGAACCCCCTTTCATTATGGGAGTCTTTGGTCTTTCAGGTGCACTTGAGAGCTTATGGAGCCAAGGCAAGGAACTGAGTTCCTCCTATCAAAAGGAAACACACAGACTTCTGTCCTTGTAGGGGTGCACGTGTGCCCAGAAGCAAGAAGGAAAGAAAGACAATAGATGAGATTCTGATATTTCCTTCAAAGTTGCTGGTGTTTTGTTCCCAAAATGAGAGAGGATTTATTGAGTGATGTCTGAGGGTATACCTGGTGTTATCATTTTACATCTGAAATAAGAAATTCATATTAAAAAACATTTCCTATTACACTAAAAAGAAGTCCTATTTCCATGCTGCAGAATAGCACCCAATGGGAAACCTATAGCAATGTCATTTAAGAGGGAAGTGAATCATATCTTTATTTCCCCCCCAAATACATTTAGAGAAATTGGCTGAGTACTGTCTACAATATATGACATCCTTTCCAGGTGTATTTTCTAGGATTCTGCACTGCTTATACTGTTTTAACAAACTGTGAACAAGAATTTCTTAATAAGAACAAGAGAACAAGATTTTCTTACCAAGAAGAAAATCACAAGCTTAATATCACTTGCTAGGTTGGAATAAACAGCAACAGTTTCAGAGCTATTGAAAAACTTTAGCTTCACGTAAGAAGTACTGTTAAAAGGTAAAATATCAAAAGTCACGTCATTGCTTACCAAACAATCTCAGCAGCAACATTTTCATTCACCTGAAAAAGGTGTTGGAAGACTTTGTCCCTCAGGATTGCCATTTCAGGTACACTGCTTGCACTGCATGTGCAAAACACCAGAGTTACCTTAGAGGCCTTTTGAGCAGCATCTGGAGGTGGCAAAGGAGGAGGAAAAGCAGTGCCTTGTAGCCCACCATTAGCTCTGCTTCCTTGGTACATTGGGAGGTTTGTGTCTGCCTGAGCAGGCTGGTGGGGTCAGGCAGAAAACACAGCTGGGCAGCAGGGCCTGGGCACCCCTTCATCAATGTCAATAAGCAAAATGGATGGCCCTTACATCATTTCATTTACTATTTCAGTGATTACATAGATCATTGCCTTCCCATTGTTTCAGTGATAGATTTAATTAACTTCCAATTAATCACAGAGGGTGATATTTAATGCTCAGCCCTGCACTGAGCACAGTGTCACAGACCAAATAATATGTTTTGACGGCTTCAGTAATCAAGAGGTCATGGAAGATAGATGTTCTTCACCAAAAGAGAGAGAAAGAAGATAAATTTGTGCATCCACTCTGCTCTGTTTTAAAATAATTGTTTCACATCTGAATTATAACTTTCCTAAATGTCTATCAATGCACAAAGCTAGATAGGAGGAAGGGGAGTAGGTTATTGGGTCATATTATAGAGACTTCATAGGGCTATAATAGCCCTTGGCAGGCAGTGGCAAATGTGTGCAGCTGCAGTGTTTAATGCCCCAACAAATGGGCAGAAATAAATTCCCTGTAAAGATACTTCTATTTAGGTAGAATGACTTAAAAATACCAAACCCAAATCAATGACAAAAGGGGAGTTTCATTACACTAAGGCTGATTACAGGCACTGCAAACCCTACAACTCATTTGTGGCCTTTCTGGAAGCAGGGTGTCAACATCAGGGCATCTGCTTGTGGTCTTTCAGAAGAATTTCCATTAGGAAAATATTGTGCATTATTTTAAGCAGAAACATTTTCCTAATATATTTAGTGAAAATATTTGTGATTTGTTCTGAAAGAATGGATAAAGGCAATGAAATAGGGATAAGGAGAACCCAGAGAAGCTGGAAGGACCAGTAAGGAAGAAGAGATAACTGTGAAAGAACAGAGCACCAGGCTCTGGTCTGAAAGGGCCAGCAAATCTGTGATAAAAGCCACAAGACATTTCAAGAAGCTCTTGAACAAGACGGCTTAGTATCTCCCCCTTGCCAGAGCTGGTCAGGTAGAGTGGTACATTTATAGAAATGCAGATGTAGGTGTATGCATTGAACTTGACCTGAGCATCTGTTTGGGATGACATGGTCCATTCTTAGTTGCTCACTCATGCTTTCTTCTGGCCTGAGCAGGGCCCTGTGCCATCACCTTCCTCACTACCACCAGTGACCTGCTGCCCACTGCCTGCCTCAGCTTCAGACCTGCCTTTTAGAAATAGTAATGAGAGAGGAGGAATGTTTTCACATCCTCAGTAACAAGCAAATATATCCCATAAGGATTTCTACCATGCTGGCAGTCCTGGCTGACCTGATGCTGTGACAGTAAATTCAGCTGTGTGCATGTGTGTGCATGTGTGAGCAGGACAGAGAAATGGCAGGAAACCTTCTAACAAATGCAGAGTGTAAGTCTTCCCTTTCCTTTCCTATGGCTAATCTCTGAGTGCAAAGTAATTATCTTTCTCATGACTTTAAATCTCTCTCTCTGGTACATTCTTGCCTGCCCAACATGACTTTACAACTCCTTCATCTGGCACACAGCTGGTATGCCTCACGATGGATTCCTCTAAAGAGTGATTTAAACTTGCTTTCCATCAGTGTAAAACTAATGAGCAAGAAACATCTTGACACATGGTAACTGTAAGCAACACACTTGGTCAGCTGTGTACAAGACACCCTCATTTAAGGCTTTCCAACTGTTCTCTCACAAGCACTCACAAGGCTCAAAACCCAGAGTGCTTATTTATTAGTGTCTTTGCTTGCCCAGGTGTGTCTTTTCAGATAGACACTCACCACACTTCTAATGCAGCTTCGCATCTGGAGTTACTGTTTCTCTCTTACTCTGTTCCTAGAGATACACAGGAATCTACTGGCATTTTCAATCACAGGACATGCTCGCTGTTTTCAGGGGTTTTTTTTCAAATTGAACCTGAAGCTTTTTCTGTAGCACTTAATCACCTTGCTGCAGCAGCATGAACAGCCAGCCTGCAGCTTCCCAGATTTACTCAGCTGAACTGAAAGTACTGTGAAATTATTCAGATTTACCAGGCACATGTAAGAAGAGTTTTAACCCCATATAATTTATCCTTATTTTCCCTGTGTGAAACAGAGAAGCTTGACCAGATATGGAACCTTGGGGCAGCATTTTCTTGCACAAATAACCAAAGCAAGACTCCAAGCAGAATCAAGGCTCTAAGGAAAAGCACACCGACTTACTCTGATTTAATCTAAATAGCTGTTGGTTGTCAGGAGTTTAAAGAGTTCAGCTCAGTGGAAAACCAGCTTCTTTATTTAGTACCTGGATGTGGTTTTGTGGTGGTTTAAAAAACATGAATGCAACTGTGGTGATACATCCTCACTTACTTGTGGAACTGTCTAACACTTAAGTGTTTACAACTCTGTGCTTCAGGATCCAAATTTTTTGCATCCAGAACTTAAAAAATGTTGAGTGTAATATACTCTTGACACAAAATCATCTGCAGGGAGAGAATGTCTTTTCCTCATATGCATGTAAAACCACTAAGTAAATAACAGGGGAAGTTATAAGAGTAGCTTAAGACATGGCACTGTCTTGCTTGAATGCATGCAATGCAAGGTTTGTAGGAACACAAACAGATGTACTTGTGGGAAACAAATACAACAGAAAAAAAGCCTTTGCTCACAAAGTGTTTGAGGATAGGCTGAAGAAGAACTTTTGTGCCTGAAAATTTCTTGGCTTTTCCTAAAACATAACAGTCTTCCTGGGAAACGGCTTACAAGCTGGAACATTTTACACTCCAAACTACCACACAACTCAAACATTATCTTTAAAGTACCAGAGTTTATTAGCCCTTACTTTACTGTGCCTTTCCTACTGTCCTTTCCAATGCATCTTGAACTTCAATTAGAAATAAATGGCCTAATTGCTGCATTTTGTGCATTCATGGCCCTTTACAGAGACACCTAGTTGTTAAAAAAACCCAACAAAACTACAAGCTCTGCAGACACCCAAAGTAGTGTTCTCTGCAGTGAGGTTGTGGTGGAAACATCCTCAAGGTTCCATAAAGTGCATCAAAAGCTGTAAATGGTAAAACTAAAAAAAAGTGTCAACACAGAGAATAGAGTACCCAGAAAAGAGGCTCAAGCCTCTGAGCTTTTCTGTGCTATGCCAGCCAAGAAGGCAGAACACACTATAGAGACCGTGGTCTGAAACAAATTGGGGAAGATGCTACTAAGAACAGAGAAAATATTTATGTAGTATTTTTACTCCTCCCAAAATTAAAGTGAATAGCTCAATTAAAGACTGAATAGCTCAACACGGAAAATAGATGGACTTCTGGTTAGGAAGTTTGAGTGGCCTTTTCCTAACATCTGTGAATGACAGTAATTTCCTATTTGCTTTCTTAACAGACAAATTTGACAACTTGGCTCATTTCCTGCTTTTGTCCCTCTCCCTGAAGGCTATTTCCAATTCCCAAACACAACTCCCTGCCTCTCAGATCTGTACAAACCTTCAGTAAATGGGCATCCTCTGTGCTCTCCTAAGACCATGGGAAAAATGTTTTCATCACCCCTTGTTTAAGTCACAGAGCTGGCTGCAAAGACAAGTGAATTGTAATTATATTTAAACTTCTCATAATCCGCGACATCTCAGTCTGCATGCCAACACCAGCCCTCACCACAAAATTGCCAGAGAAAAACAAAGATCAGTTCCTCTTGTATGCTAGCCTTTCTGCCCCATTACAGGAACACAGTGTGAGCACTTCTCCAAGAGACTCCATCAGCACCAAGCAAACATTAAACATGGAGACAGAGCACATGTACATGAGTGTCCCCTTGTCAGTGCACTACTGATAATGGGAGGAAGGTTTAGCAATGAGCCTGGAGTGGAGGAATATCATTCACTTGTTACTTCTACTGTTTTCAGCAGCAGAAAATGTATCCCCAGGCCACCCACCTACCCAGGCTGGAAAGCCTGAAAGCATGCCAGGGGCTCTGGCATCTGTCATTTTGTCAAGGAGCCAACACCTAATCAAATACAAAGGGAGAAAAAGAAATACAGGAAAGTTGTGCAGCATGATGAAGCCACCTCCTCACTTGGCAAGCCTGTGGTCAAATGAATATAAACCCTAGTATTTCTTATGTCCTGGCCACAACCTCTCCAAAACACTAAGTGTAAGATGGTAAAAGGCTTTTTTGTCAGAAGACAAAAGCACTTCTGTTAGATACTTTCTAACAAAGCTAAGTCACTGTTATAAAAGACTAGAAAAGACAGAGAAGTTATCCACATTTTGTACAATCCTACAACCTAGCCTTCTGAACAGCAGTGTTTCCAGGTACAGCAGTATTCTGTGCAGGCTGGGTGTCCACTGCACTTGGCAGAACACCCAGGCATTTCTCTTCCAAACAGAGAATGCTGGGCATCATGGATAGGAAGATCCAGATATGTAGAAACATTGAGACATCTCCACATGTGGATGCCATGGGACAGGGAGAGAGAAACGGCAAGCGTTTCTCACAGCAGCTTGTGAGAGATTTTAGGGAGTTAGAAAGATGTGAAAACCTGTTGACTATAAACAACTTGCAGGTGCTGTTTTTCTACCTTGTTTTTCCACCTTGTTTTTCTGTTCCTCTCAAGGACAGTGCGTGAGAAAGATGTTTGTGTTTGTTAGCCAATAGAATAGAATCTATCATACCACTCTATAAAAACCGCACAGTTCATTTGAATAAAGTTCTTCTTTGCCTTTGCTACGATCCTGCCTCTTGTCTGTTCCTGCCCTGACCCTGGCGCACGAGCGACATCCACACATCGCTAAACGGGCACAAAGAAACTGCTGACTTGTCCAAAGGCATGAAACAGCCTGTGGCCAGAGTCTTTCTCAAATGCCATCCTTTTTAATTCAGCCCCCTTCTGCTCCTCATTCCCTTCCACAGAGAGGAACAAGGAGAAGCCACAGAGCCAAAACACAAGATATAATTTTGGACTTATTTTAAAGAGGCAGTACTGAATTTTGGATATGCCTCAGCTTCAAATGCAGGCAGACAGGGAACTACTGCCCTGAATGTAGACCAAGAGCACTATGGTAGGAGATGCCTTTCACAGAGAGCTACCCACCCCTGTGCTAAGCCTAAGTTAGATGGTGTTTAGGTGGT
Organism: Haemorhous mexicanus; assembly: GCF_027477595.1. NCBI lineage: Eukaryota > Metazoa > Chordata > Aves > Passeriformes > Fringillidae > Haemorhous > Haemorhous mexicanus. Next base: position 17,093,147 of record NC_082344.1, on the reverse strand, counting down.
GCTTATTTTGTGAAACTGGTTAGGATCCTTCTCTGATTACCTTTTTTTTTTTTTCTTTTTTCTGGCCCAGAGACCTGCATATTGTGGAGGGATAAATCCAGGTCATGCTCTTTGAAGGCAGATTGACACCTCAATCAGAAATGGGGAATATCTGTGCTTGACACACACCTTGTCTGTGACGGAATTTGTCAATGGAGCTGACATACTCTGAGTGTCCAAGGGTGGCAGTGATGCCCCAGAGGGCTGTGGGAGGCAGACATCCACCCTTGCTCTAACTACAGCCAAACCCTCATTAAAATGCTTTTGTCAAGGCTTGGGACAGGTGTAGACCCCCAAAATTACCTGGGCATGGATACCAACATGGATAGTAAAATGATGTCACAGCGCTGTGTCCCACAATATCAGAAACAACCGAGACAAAGAAGATTTCTCTTTCTTCATCCAGCCTGTAGAAGATGATGTTTACAAAAATTTCCTGTCTGAATTTTGCCCCTGATGATAGCTGTGAATCATGCAGGTGATCATCTCCAAAAAATTACAAAAAATCACAGGCAAAATACTACTCAGAGATATTCTGTAGAGGTTGCTGAAAATCTTGCCTCATATTTTATTTGCATATTTCAGGGATTTCATAAGGGGAGTGTCTATCTGAATGGAGTAGAAATTCAGAAAGAAAGGATGAAAGCTAAGAAAAAAGAGATTTTAATCCCTTGGGAAAGGAGCAAATATGTTACACATCCAGTACTGGAAAAACATTTTGGAAATGAATTCTTGACCTGCCTAATTTCCTTGGAAGAGATGACCACCGATTCTCAGCTCAAGAGAAATGTCCTTGCAGACTCTGCCCATGGGAGTCCCAGATGGACTGTGCTATGACACCCACTGCTGCTCCAGGGGTTTGGTCATCATCAGAGAGATCTCCTGCCCCTGTGGAGGACACAGCTAAACCCACAGTTTGGACACGCCCATAAGAGGGCTGTTCTTAAGAAGTAACCACTTCTTTCTCTCAGATGGTCAATGTCTCAATTTCAGGCCCGACCTTCTGGTATGTCATGTTGCTCTGTTTCACCCCCTGAAGTGTTTCTTCCCAGTTTAGTGTCCAGCTCTCCTGGACTCAGATTTTAGATTACAAAATTATAAACACATGGATAGCTGGAAAGAGACCCTGGGGACTCTTTGTTCTTCTTTATAGTTCCCTCCAAACCGAATGCTCATTTCCACAGACTCAAGGACATTTTTACAGAGGTCTACATTACTGAATTGGAATCCTCCAGTATCCCCATCACCTTAGTGTGCATTCCTTGTAGTCTTCATAATGTGCAGTTGTGCTGGGCTGCACCTTGTAACTACTGAATGAAGACCTTTTACATCACTGCATTTATTGTATCAAATAAGCACAATTTATTCCTCTAGAAAGATGTGGCAAGCCCCCTAGCAAATAACAAACAAGTTAAGAGGGCATCTGTTGACACTGTACCTTGATGGATTTCAGTCTTGCAACCTCTGCATCTCTGCCTCTAACTGCATCAGCTTATTTGGCCTAATTACCCTGAGTTTTCCTTGCTCAACAGAAATCATCTCCATGAAAAAGTCGTAGCTTGCAGATTCTGAGAAAGGTTTTTCTTTTTTGAAATATGAATGAGAACATGCTCCAGGCCATCTGGCACAGGCCTTTGTAAATTCCAAAATGGATTTATTACAAATTAGAAAGAAATTTTGGAAGTGTATTTTTTTAGAGCTTGTTCTGGTGTTTACAGATAGCTTGAGAATGCAAAACTATGGTGGTGTACAGTCCATATTTGAGCAAAGGTGTGTCCCCCTACCCCAGTCTTTCTCCATATCAAGTGACTTACCCCAAGGGCTGGGTTGTTGGTGTAGGGGAGTGCGTATCATGACTTCTCCAAGAGAGTGTCCTTTTCATGTTAAAACAAATGAGATAATTGTTAAAAACAAATCAGATAACTGCACTGCTAATAATACCTGAGCAAGTACCTCCATGTGGTGATTCACCAAACTCTTTGGGGAACTCGACATGACCACATGGTACAGACATCCCTTGCACGATGGTCCCCAGACATTTGTGTCCTACAACAATATCGGGAAATCCACTTGTTTCCCTGGTGAGACCAGTTTGGTGAAACCAGTGTGCCAGCCTAGCAGCAGGCACTGGATGTTAACATCTGGCCCAGGAACAATAGCAGAATTCAGGCCTTTGAGGGCAAAGGAGAGAAATAAAGATGGTGGGAAACCATCTCTCAGGTACTCTTTTGCTGCAGGAGGGAGAGCTTTAAGCTGGCAATTTTAAAAGCACAGCTCTGTTAAATAAGCCAAGAAATTGGGAAAGCTGATCTTGTAGTCAAAGGACAAACTCATTTCTGAGTAGTTTCATTCACTTGGGAATAGTGCATATTTAATAGAAAAGAAATACCTACAAAAGCCCAGATGCAAGAATTACATTCAACTGAATTACAAAGGATACTGAAAAGAATTGCTACATTTTGGTGGAAATCTCTTGCTTTCAGCATTTGTGAATTTAGGAATACTTTCATTTTAAAAAAGCTTTCACTGAAGCATGGTTATCCCTAAAAAAATTGAAAAAAGGAACTTGCTGAAAATATTAATTTTCAGAGGCTCTGTTCTATTCCCTTAGGTCTTTAAAAATCTCAGACTGAAATGGATGAATATGCAAGTGCCACTTATTGACTGCCTCCCACAAGCAGTGAAATCCTTTGAAATCATTGTGGAGGTAATTGTAAGAGAAGCTATATGCATAAAATTACAATCAATCTACCCACAACTATTTCAATCTAGAAGATTTAAAAATATATGCCTATAATAGGAAACCAAAGTTAAATGACCCGTAACAAAGGGACGTGTGATTGAAAGATGTATTTTCCTCTTGCTGTGATGCAGCATGACGGAGCTGAAGAATATTTTCATATTCATTTTAGGGAGGAAAAAAAGGAATTAGAATTTAGGGAGGAAACTCACTGGCCGATGACTTCTTGTGATACTTAATCACACTAATAGCATGGTGAAAATGTTTGGCCACAGTGGTTATTGCAGTAACTAAAATAAAATATAAGGTGAGGATGGGCAACAGGACACCAAGATCCCTAGATTTTATCTGCCCACAACCATGCTAATGGTGGCCAGATCAAAACTTCTCCCTCTCTCCTTGCAATGAGTGAATCCTATCTGCTTCATCACTCCCGGGCTTACAAACACAGACAAAACCTGCAGGTGATGCTCATCCACATTTTGAGAACTTCTGCTAAGAAGGCTGGACAAAGCTGGGATTTGGTCCTTTCAGACTCTACTTCTGGATACTCTCAAAGGTATAACACAGTATTCCTTTATTTTTCCCTTAAATGTCTCTGATAGTCAATAAGCAATCCATAAAGAAGCACAAAGTCTCTCACTGCTGAGAGCCAATCATTTAGTGTAATGCTGAAATTGGTTTAATGAGCTGATATGCAGGCGGGGAAGAAGAAAAGGAATCATCTGCAGTTGAGTCAGACAACCTTGGTGATGAGGGAAGAGCTGAGTTTTTCTAAACAAATTTTAACAAGTGAGTTTTTCTGTTTTTCTGACAAGCTACACATCACAAAAACCACTGTTATTGAGACTACTTTTCTGCTAATCTGTTAAAAATAAAAAAATCTCTGAAAAGAATGTGCTCCATTTAAGAGACCTGCACTTTAAAACACAAGGAATTTTTTAAAATTAGCAAGAAGGAACAGTGGGGTGGGCCACGATGAAATGCGTAGAGGATATTTTCCCTCAGGTTCATACCAGAATTTTATTTCTTCCTGAGGAAAAAGTCCTCTTATATTAAACCACTGGACTATTTGCTTAATTTTATAAGTAGAGAAATATTTGAAAATGTGAAATAATTATGTTCAATTGAGGCTTTGCTTAGCAGAGGAAGAGACCATGCAAAAGGATATTTCCAAAGGACAACAAGAGCAGGCACAGAGCAGCTTCTCGCTATGTTCACATACTTACAATATCAGCAGGTGAAATACATGATTAGTGATGGTTGATGTTGACTTTTATATTTTCCAAGGGTAAGGCTTATGAGTAATGGGTCCCATAGTAGCCCCATGTTACAAGAAATAACACCATTATATTATCAAAGCTGTAAGCAGAGCATGGAGGCTACGGCTATAGAAAACTGGAATGGAATCATGCTCATTCCTTGGGTTTTCTCACCTGTGCCTTAAAGTGATTGTGTTTAAATAAAAAATGAGGACAGGAGTTTCTCACCACAAAAATGGTTTGGAAAATTACCTTTGGCCTGCCTAAATTTCCCCATTTTGTTTGCAGTGCATAAAGATGTCTCCTGCCTTTGTTTTGAAACTTGCTGGGCACCCCAAGGAGATGCCATGCTGTACTGGAGCACTTGGAGTCTCCAAGGCATGGGAAGCTGGGCTTACAGCCCTGCTCCAAGTCAATGACAGCATTTAGGTCATTTGGCTCCCTGTCCTGTGCTTTTAGAATTGGATGTTGTTTTTCCAGTATTGGATACAGTAACTGGACACTGCTTCTGAATCCTCAGATTGAAGGGTTTTCACTTAATGAATTTGATGGGATGCCTCGGCCACTTGGGCCAAGTGTAAAATAATCCTACGCATAAAGTCATAAGAATTTCTTGCATTTTCACTTTCCAGCAAATATCTCCTGGTACCTTCAAGAAATATTAATATGCTAGACAACTAAGGGTGAACATTTACACTACGTGCCTGTAACATATCCTTCTAGAAAGTAAATATCCAATGTCTCAACAATTTTAAAATCCCACATTTGCCCAGGGTGTCTTCACCTTTTCTTTTTCCCCCCTAACATCTGTATGCTATTCCTGGGCATTTGCTTTTGTTTACTTGAAAGAATAAAGGCAGTCCTGGGTCTCTTCCTGCCCTGCACACCCAATTTCTATTTCTCTTTTTTCCTCTCTCACTTGAATTCCTTTGATTTGCCAAAACTAGCTTAACATTTAAAGAGTTGGACAAAGAAAAAGTGGACAAGGAAAAAAAAAAAGAAAATAAATTTCATTTTTTCTGTTGTAAGGTTTTGAAAGTTAAAATAGTTATAAAAATGATATGGGTGCATGGAGAAGCCTTTCCCCATTCCCTTCATGCACTGTTAAAAAAGAAGACAAAAAAAAAAAAAAACCCAGACCCCAATCTGTTTAAAGTTTTCAAACGCAAATTTTCCCTTTTAATCAAAAAAGGCTTGCTGGTGGCATGATAAGATTTCTTGTTGAGAGTAATCAAAATGACACATTCCTGGGAGAAATATAGCTTTAAAACACAGTCCATAAAAATGGAGTTTATAAAATTACTGACATTGCAATAAAACATGGTAAAACACTCTTAGTGTTCTCTCAGCATTATCAACAAGCCTTCTATGATCTATGTGTCATAGGAAAGCCGAGAATGATCACAATTAATTAGCTTTGTATTCTATTTACTTACCTTGCATACACAACCAGGTTTGTTAGAAGTACAAACCATGGCCATCAATGTCATGAGCATGATGGTAAACTTCAGTAACACATGCACAATTTAAAAAAAAAAAAAGATCTCTTTTTGCTAGCCTGATTTACTCCTTACTCTTCACCCCATCAGTCTGAGGTGTCTGAAGGCTGGTTGTTAGAGACATTGGAGCTGGGAATTTTAGTCTGGGTCTCCACAGGCAAGTAGACGTACATAGACTCCTGGTCCTGCAGTCTGCATCCTGGAGGGTTCCCAGGAGGGCAGAGACACGGAGACACAGGTATTGCTGAGCTGCACAATAAACTCACAGGTTTTGAAGTACAGAATGACATAATCTGGATGTGGTGCTTTTTGTTACTGCTTTTACACAGCAAGAGTCCTGCTGGCTTCAGCAAGTTTTTAAGTTCATACTTTTTCCACTCATTTTAGGAGAGTGCTTGCATAAATATCCATGGCAATAAAATATACACTTCAAATCAAACAAAACCTCCAAGGCAAGTCAGTGTTTCCTAATGCCTTTGCCCTGTCATCTGGGCAATGCTCCTTATGTGACATGGGCTGCTCCACAGAACCCAGCCTTCAACTAATGTTACCATTGCTCAGCTGAATAAATAAATTCTTACAGTTCACCATTTTTATCTTGAGTTTGTGTCCATTCCCAGAGATCATTCCTCTTCTTCTCCTCTTGCTACAGGCAGGGCTTTCACAAACCTCTTTTTGCAGGAGGCTATCAGAGCCTTGACCAGTCCACCCCAGCCTTTCCCAAGGGCTGCCTCTTTCTTACTGCATAGAGTTGTCATCAGGCAAGGAAAGCAGTAAAGTACATACTGATCAGGGTGGTCAGGGTCAGAGTGGCACATCTTTTGCCCCATTTTCAACTGTTTATATTTTTTGTTCTATTATTTCAAGTTTCCAAGCTGGTCATTAAAACCTCTTTAAAAAGCTACTGGAAGAACATCAAACCAAGACTTGACTGCTTGGCATTATTTTCCCTTATTGTAATGCAGAGCTGACTTAATCAGATCAAAACTCTTGGAAACAAGCTGAAACTGCTGGTTAAACTGCAAGCACCCACAATTGGAAGGGATCATCAGACAGATAGCTGGTTTCATTCCCACAAAGGAGGCTGTCTTCTTCAACAGCTGCAAACATCACCAGGAAATTAACAGGCCAAATTAACTGAAATACCACATGCAATTAATCTACCATTTCATTTGATTGATGCCTGTATCCACCCACTTATTATTACCCTAATGAAGATGCCATAAAAACTCTTAGTTACTTAAAAGCTAATAATTAGTACAGCTTAAGGCTGTATAAACTCAGGAGCTGTCACACCATCCACCCAGCGGGGTAGCTATTAGTGAAATGGAAACAGAGAAGGCCTGACATGCAAAACAGGAGCTGAGTGATCTGGATAATTCAACTTTTGCGAGCAGAGGCACATGGCAGAGCCTGATGGATATTCCCATCGCAAAGGGACCCAGCCTCGTGCATTCTTTTATACCATGGTTTTGGGGCAGGTTTGGCTCTACACAGAGCCTGCCTCTCTCAGCTGCTGACAGGGTAATCCAGAGGCACTGGTAGGGGTGTTGGCTGCTGCACTGGAGTTAATGGAGCTTGGGCAAGTCCCACTATTTGAGGTTTAAGCTTTGCATCCGTGAAGATTTATAAAAATATCTCTTCTTCTCAACCATTCTCTCTCTTTCTAGGCAGAACTGTGCACCTGTCAGCAATCTCTAGGTAAGGATATGTCCAGGGTTTATTAGCTCTTCTAAACAGCTCAGAGTTGAAACTGTCCATGAGAAACTGTCCTTCCACTTGCAAAACTTTCAGGAAAAGCTACTCCTATCTTGCAGGAAAAAAAAAAAATCCCAAAACTCAAGCTGGTAGTACTTTTTCAGTGCAAAATTAATTTTTACTCTTCTCTAGTGCAATAGGGACTTGCAGAGTGAAACTATTCCTACGAACACAGCCCTGTTGTGACATTATGTGACACCTGCAGCATAGCAGTAGGTTGTTATATCAAATGAAATCATACAGACATCATGTTAGGAGCAGGTTATCATTTGCTGTGAAGAATTTTAACTCATTAAACCACATGGTGCAGCATTAATTTATTCAAGAATAATTCTGAACAATTGAAACATGGATCAGCACCTGAATTTTTCAGCTTTTTCTCATTCATAAGTGACAGAAGTCAAAAACAGTGCTTTTGGAAATAGGCCAAAATTGTGGCGCAGTGCCAACTCAGTGGGTTGGTTGGTTTTTACTTTTTTTTTCTCATTTTGTATGTGTGTGTGGGGCGGGGTTTAACATGACTAATATGGAACCACAAAGATCTAGCAGAATAAACAAAAGAAAGGTTGGAGGTTTTTAATAGAAAATTTCATAGTGACTATTAGCAGGCTGTAGAGCTTTTGCTTTACAAAGAGACACTATAAAGGAAGTGGCTGTTTATTCAGTTCCTGGGAAAATAACTAAATGCTGGCTGGTATTTATTCAGCTGAATTATTAGAATAGCATTTGCCCTTAAAGTTGTGTCAGCATTTCCGTTATGAAGCTTAGTACTTAAGAAAATCAACCCAGAAGAAAATTGGTTAATAAATAAAAATAACACAACCAAATCAAATTAACTTTTTATAAAGTAAATTGCTTTTTAAAATTCTGACTATTTAAACAAGATGGAAAGAACTAAGAGATACCAGTAACAAGCTGTACCAGAAAGCCTTCAGGATGCTTTTCTGGTGCTAAATATATAAAATGTCCTTGAAGAAGCAGTTAAATTATTTTCTCAGTAAATATCAGAATAAAGAAAAAATTGGGAAGGATTTAGTTGATAACTTTGTTCATTTGAAGTAGTTTTCCTATGTAAGGACAGAAATTTACTTTCATTTTGAATTTCAGATAATTTCATCATTTTAAAATTAAAGGCTGATTTCCCACGTCAGAATTTCAGTGAACTGAATATCTTGATAAGGATTTTGTCTAATAGAATTAAAAAGCCTTTTATCCTTAATAAGAAAAGGACGGTTTTGCTTGAAAGATAGTCACTCTTCCAAATATAAAAAAAAAATATAATTTTCACTACAAAAAAAATGCAGGACGCTTCTTCTCTGGCAATATGTGTGCAATCACACTTTCAGTACTATTAAACTGAAGCTACTCAATGTGCAACACTACACACTTGAACAGGTTTTTGAAAAATTTTTGGGGTTTTTTTGTTTTTTTTTTTTTTTTGGGAAGCAACAGCTACAAATTCTGAATACTGAAATTGCTAAATCTCAGTTCCTGGAAGGATCTTTGCCAGAGTCTGTGTTTTTCAGACCCATAAAACAACAGCACCCCTGCTAATCTAGAGAAGAAGGCTCAGCTTTACAAGTTGTAGAATTTTGAGGGAAGCTGATATTTGGGGAGCTGAATTTTGGCTCTGATAATCTGGTTGTTTTTTAGAGTGCCAGTTGACCCCAGGCATCATCAGCTAATCATGACATCTTCCCTCTCTTCCTCAGCCCTGTGTCCCAGCATTTCATCCTCCTTAGTGGGAGGCACCATCTTGTTTTTGAGTAATTAGTTAACTTGTAAAACCCCTCATCAAACTGCCCTGATGATATTCCTTCTATTATTAATGCCAGCACTTCAGCACTTCTTCTACTCCGTATGAGCTACCATCCATGGGTTGTCTCTACCCAGAGGGTGAGAGACAACCCACGGATGTCCCTGCATCAGCATTCCCCATCACTAGCTCCAAAGTGAAATGTGGAAGCCCTAACACTTGTAGTTACAGCAAGGTTCACACCCAGGACCAACTTGCTGTGCTGCCCTTTTATTATTGATAACACTACTCTATCACCTCCAGCCAAGCTTTCCCTCACCACTCACAAAGCCACCGTAACAGAAATATCCATAGCATTGGTCCTGACATCCTTGGGATTGCATTTAATGTCTATGCGACCTGAAGTAACCCCCTGATACCTGATCATGCTGCTAAGCTGTTTATTTATTTATTCTTCCTTATTTCCGATGGTGAAGATGATTAATGCCACTCTGTTTTCTGCATTCACCTCTGCTTTATGGGGGCTGTCCTTGAAGGACATTTCCTTACAGAAAACGCTGATAAAACTAATCTTTCCTTGTCAGGCTATGCAAATGATGACTTTATCAGAACCTGGGAACAGCTATTTCATAAGTGTGAAAAACCACTGGAAGAAACTCCAGCGAACAGCAATAATCCTTATAAGAAAAAGAAAAAAAAATGGGCTCCGATGGCCAGGAGTAGTGATGTAAACCACTGCACCTTTGAAGAATACAGCACAGTTCAGATCATGTAATAGAGAAGTAAAGCATGAGTGGGAAGTTTCAGGACATTGTCTTTAGGGTGAGAGAGCATTTCTGGGGAATATTAGCAAACCCACATATTTTACACTGGCAGCCACTCCATATTTGATAGCTGTTACTGCAAGATCCAGGAGAGTATTTAATGTTGAAAAAATAGTTAGATGACTGCATTTCCTACCCCCACCCTCCAGTTCTCAAAGAGACTATGATTTTTCTTGGAGAATATTAATCCATCAGAATGATTCATCATACAGTTCCTGTGAACAATCCCTGGTCTCTACATATTTTCTCAGAAGCTTGGTTAAAGACAGTTTTGACTATCCCCCATTTAAACATTTGTGGAGGGCATGTCTCAGGTTTCCCTTGGGATACTTTCCATCTTTACCAGCACCTTCTGCTCCAGACTCTGAACACACTTTCCACATCATATGCAGCTGCAAAAGCACACAGATCTTTACCAAATATCCATTTGCAAGATCAAAATTTAGCTCTCAGTAAATTCATGGGATTGTATTTCAAGAAACTTCTATTAATTTCTGTTTTCTATATATGCCCACATGCATGAGCTTAAAGCAAAAATGTATGCATAGTGTGCTGTCATTTTTGTTTCTGGAAGGCTGTTTCAAATGAAAGAATTTAATATAATCTCAAAAAGGGAACAGATTAGATGAAGGTGGTCATCTCTGGTAAATGGCAGCATGTGCTAAAGACTGTGGCATACTGGAACCATGGTGGCCCAAGCACATAAATGAGGTGAAGATTGCAAAATGCATATCTTTTCCAAGTATGACTGAAATTTGTCATTGTTGTTCAAGTGAGTCTGCTGTTTTTAAAAAAGAATCAAAAATAATCTCCCTATTGCAAGTTATTCCCTGTTTGTGGATGAGACCACTCCTTGTACAGACAGGGCATGAAATGCTTTATGCCTTTATTTCTCTCAACAGAGAACAAAGGGGAGAGATGGGGGCATAAGTTAATTGCTCCTCATTGACTGGTTCATGGCTACCTCTAACATATACTGTACCTTAATCCAGCATATCACTAAGGATACAACATAGAAGGAGTTAGAATTGCTAGCTAAAATTTGTTCCAACCCAAACAAATTTAATGTTGGGTTGCATATTTGGTTAGCCAAATTGTGTCTGAGTTTAATTTTCGCATGTCTGTGTGTTTCTCTGAGTCAGCTGGACTAAGAAGAGAGACATTATAAGAAAACCTGCTCTTGTGGTACTGCCAGCTGGGTCAAAGGTAGCATCCAGACCTTCAGAAAAGTCCACTGGGTGAGATCTCCCACCCACTTTCTTTTGAGACTGCGAAGGATCCAGATTTGTAGATTTCGAGATGGAATGAGAATAAGAACCTGACGCCTGAGCAGAAAGTTCACTGACCTACAGGGAGGCAGTCTAGGGGACCCTAAGCTACACACCCACCTTCTCAGAAAGGACCTCTGCACAGGACCTTTCAAGATGTGTGACTCCTGTCAGTGACACTTACCAGCTACCAGAGCAAGTGTTTTGTTTCTCTGTTTCTTATAAACATAGTTTCCAAGCAGCAGGTTTCATGCATTTGAGGCTTCACCTTGTTATTTCAAGGAATGAAATTACCTGTCAGGGACATTTGCTGTATAGTTTTACCACCACAGCAGAACTATTTCAAATACTACTAGATTATTAAAGTTCTCCTACAGGAATACTTTAGAAATAATTTTGCTGCCCTCTAGCCTACTGTTGAAATCTCAAGCATGCCAGCATTATCCTTCAGGAATGCTTCTGAAATAGCTTTACTCTCTTTACTGTCCTTTTCATTTCTATTGAAATCCTTCCAGAATGCTTAAGTTAACCTTCAGTGAGATGCCAGACCAACTTTCACATTCTGGAAGGGTTTCAATACTGATTTAAAGGATATCAAAATGCAGTTTTATGTCTGCTTTGTTTAGATTCAGAATAAGGATTGTGGAGGCAAAATATAGATGTATGAACTTCATTAGGTTGTGTTTTGTGTTTATATAAACATGCCTAACCACTGAGACTGCAATAACAGTGGTCCTGGAACCCAGAGAAAGTTGTTTCTAAAAAAGAGCTTCTAAAAATTGCCAAAGCATGAACTGAGGTGACAGCAGGGAATGTGGTTTTGTTTGCTTAATGGACCTGCAAGTGAATTCTGCTGATCTTCCTCTGACAATGAAAGTTTTGAGGGCATGAGCCAACTCCTTTGATTAAAACGAGAAAGATCACAAACCTTGGCCCCAAACTCTGACTGAACCCAAATTAAATCTATTTTGAGGTGTGAAAAGTTCCTGTTGTTTTTTGTTGCTGTGCATGTCTGGTTTCAGCAGGGGGAAACATTCAGATACTGCAACAAAGACAGTGTCTGTAATGTTTCCAGCTCAACAGAATCAGGAACTCCCAGTATCTGGCAGATATTTCTAACAAACTCATAAGCACCTGAGATAATTTAGCACTTCCATGTATCTGATGCATAGTACTCTCCCTTCTTATTCATGACCTTGATTCAGATCTCTGCATTAAATCAGACAAAAATATACACTAACCTGGTCCACATGGCTGACCTACAAGCAGAAAGCAAAATTTCAGTTTTGTAAAGAGTTAAAGGACTTCTGCTGGTGTTTGGTGGGGTGAGTGAGCCAAGAATGCACTATCTGTGCCATTTGAACTGAGTGCTAGTGAAACAAGGAGAGGACAAAATTCCAAGTGGCTGTCAGGAAACTGAGGGGCATAAAGGCATCATACACCTCAGCACCTCCTCCTGGGTAGCAGGTGGGTGCCTGACCTGGCTGCTGTATTTTACGGGACCTGTCCTCAGGCTCATCACCTTATCCAGGCATTGTGGCCCAAGAGAAAGCACCTTGTGGAAGCCCAAAAGGCAGTTCAGCACGCTTCCTGAATCCAGCAGGCTTCACAATACAGCCATTATTTAAGAGCAAATAATTCTGATGGTTGCTGGCACTTTCTTGCTCTGGCATGCAGTCCTGGCCCAGCCCAAGTCTAAAGTTCTGACCAGAATCAACAGAATAAAAACTAAAAAGTAATGCCTAAGCACTCAGTGTCTCCTTCTCTCCATCAATGGATTTTTCCATTTTTCTCTGCAATTGCATCCACAACTAGTGGAGATCAGCTAGGACTGTAGGAGTCACTTACACTTCTCAGCAAGAAACCCAAAGAGTTTTGATCTAAAAGAAAATCTTCTGAAAGATTTCCTACTATGTCAATAAGGAGTCTTATTAAACTTTCATAAGATATCCAATTATGTTTTTAAACTGGTTTGTCATGAATAGAAGCCTGTAGCTAAAGCAATATACAAATGCATTAAGGTCATTTTTTGTGAACACCTCATATGAATAATTGTAACAATACTACTGTAGAAATACAAATTTGAGGAACCTGATCACGTTTCTTTTTCCTTTCTTAGAATGAAATCAAGAATGTACATTCTGCACAGAAGAGCTGAGGTCCTTTTGCTCCTCTAGAAACCTAAGGGCCATGAGGTTATACCCCCGTTTAAAGGTCAATCCCATGCACAAGGTTGCCTGCTGAATAGCTAAGCTGCTCTGGAAAAAAAACCAGATAACTGTGCCCATCTCTCCATTATGTGCTTTGATGCAGCAAGCTCATTTTAACTGAGAGCATATCTGCACACAGGCAAAGGAAGAACTACAGCAATGTCCAATAGCAAATGTTTCAGTACAGCTAACAAGGTCCTGTTCCTGCAAAACTCCTGAATAGGAGCTGAATGTTGAGTACATGAATGAGACCTGAGGATTAAAGTGAGAAAAAAGGCTTATCTTCATACAAGTGCTCTTCAGGATTAAAAACCACTCAAATGATACTAAGCAGTGACAACTTCTCTCCAGATCATGAAACTGCCTCTTGTATCCAAGCAGGGCTTGCAACAATTTTCTTTATTTCATTACAAGCTTGTTTAAATACTGGAGGCAAAAACATTTAACCTTTCCATTGTTCAGTACTTCATCCCTTATTTGGTTTTGTACAGCACTATTGCTGGAAGATGTAAAGCACGGTGGTAAAAGCAGTCTTGATCATATTCCCTACCCTACCGCATATTTACACTCCCAAATTTCAAGTTGTGAACGCCAGCTATTCCTCATCACAAAGGGACCTTTACTACAACAAAATATTATTCTAAAGCCATACTAGCTGTAATTGGAGGCAATTGAGTTTTATCAACTAACACCAACTGTGGGATTTCAGAGTTGGATTTCAGCTGGTATTTTAATGAAGTGTGCACTAACAGCACAAAATCTTCTGTCACTCCAGCAGCTGAGTTTCATATACAGACCTTTGATAGGGTGACCATGTGTTAACACTCACATGGTTCCAGCACATGAGTGTACACACCAACAGTCCACAGATCCATCACCCAGGTCAATTTTTCTCCCCCCCTTCCCCATCCCAGTGAATGATCCAAAGCTGTGGGTACAAGCTCTTGTTCTGGCACTGGAAAAGCCGACCCTTCCTGTTCCACACCACAAGTCTGCATTCCTGGTGTGGCACCCAGTTCTGTCTGTTAGTCTGTGCACCTTGCAAATGCTGTCCTTTGCTGAGGACATCAGTCCCACTGGGGTCAGTCCTGTGTCCATCACAGCAGAGGAAAGTTTTCCTGCTGACTGAAGTGTCTGACTGCATCTGTCCCTCACACTGGCACTGTGGGGATCCAAATTACGGACCTTCATCAGCCTGTGGTGTCTTTTAGATTTCAAGATACTTGGACTAAATCTGTGAATCAGCCTGATTTTGGTCACCTACATGTTTCATAACAAATTTTATACTGGCTAGGAATATTTCACTAAATCTGTCAAAGCATGTAGATACCTTCATTGGAAGTGGATATTTAAACTCAAAGTACTTAGAGGAATGAATCAGGAACAGACAAAGTTCTCACTTGTACTCAACAGGTTCCCACACTGCAGATGAAATAAAATGTTCCAATGTTCTGTGAAGACCATCTAGAATTTTGCACAAACGTTTAAAGTTACACTCATGATGACTTTTATTCCTTTTGCAGTTAAATGGATGATTTCATGTCATGGTATATATATTTGCAAAAAATTCAGAGCATGTGTGATCATGTAACTTTTTTTAACTGGTTGGTGAAACAGCTGATATATTTAGTCTGGAAAGAATAACAGTAAAATTGTATTTCACTATAGCAAAAAGTTTATTTATCTGAAGGCATCAGAAAACACACAGGCTCCTTTAAATTCGTGGTTTTTTGACTGAGAGTAAACTTTATCATTCCACTTTTAATTTCTCTTTCTCTCCTCCAAACTTCATCTTGACACAAATCACAAGAACTAACTAGATTACAATTTTGATGAAGAGAAGACTGTCCTTTTTAAACAGCTGACCATAAAGAATGTCATGAACTCGAAACTGAAGATGAACTACCAAGCTCATTGGTGCAACAACTTGATTAACTCAGAGTTCATTACCTGTAATATTGTTATCTGGATAAGTGCAAATTAAGCCAGAGAAAAGCAGTATGGCTTTGCTTTAAGTTTAAGCTTTTCTCATCATAAATGCAGGATTGCTGCTGAAATGAGCTACTCAATTTAATTATATTGTAATCTGATTAGTTTAGAACAAACACCTACTATATCAGATTTCTCAATAAGCCTAAATAAGGCAGGAATTCCCTTTAGTTTGTTTTGATGCCTACTGGTCCCAGTCTGCTTTTGGCTGAAACATCTTTCTCTTAACTTTCATAACACAAATGAAACCAGACAAACCAGTACAGACTAACAATGTAAGTTTTCTAAGGCTGGAAGTACTTTTGACTTGCACACCAGAAATCTTGAGAGTGTTTCAGGTATCAACTTACAGAAGCTACAATCAAATATATTTTGAACTTTTGCTACCATGGCATCTGTACAATAAGAGAACATTGTTAAGTCGCTCCTCTGTTTTTCTTCCCAAATATATGTAGGAAGAGGGAAAGTTATTCTCATGCAAATGCAGACATGTACAGGTCAAATCGGATGTCTGCTGTCGTACAAGAAGAATTTGGAAGATCAAAGAATTCAAATCAGTTTTTCCCAGGGAGAGGGAGATGTTCAAAGTTAAGTGGGTGGATGGAAAAATTTGAGGAAGCATGAACTTTTGCTCAGAAAATTTAACAACTGAGGGGTGGGTGGAAATATGGACATACAGATAGACTGACAAGTACAAATACTTGATGCAAACAAGCATTTCTGGCTGGAGGCTGGACTAGAACATCACAATAGTTTCTTTTTGTATACTAATCTGCAAGCTGTGTATATTCATGCAAATACAGGATTTACATGTTGAAAGATGGTTACAGGAGTATGTAAAACAGATTGTATAACAGCACATATTTTCACACACTTAATTACAGCAAGTTGACTTCTAATATTTTTATTTCCTATGTGGCCTTCCCAAAAATACAACATACAGGGCTAAATATTTCAGAAGTAGCCAAAGGAAATTAATTTTGGACTATATGTTAGTCTTCTTAATAACTCTTATCCCTCTAACCAGGAATCATTCAGCTTTGGTTATTTCAGTGAGATACCGCAGTCAGCTGTCCTCAGTTTTTTTCATTGTTTTTTCATTGTTACCATATTTGTACCCAGAAGAATATACTAGATGATACTTAAAGGATGACAATTATTACAGATTAAATAATCTCTTCTAATAACTTGGCTTCCTTTGTCTTGTGATTACATGACGAGTTGTTCTAATTGTCCAAAATTAGTTGATGAAATTATTTCTTGAACATCAGTGACTATAATGTGGCATGCAAGCAGAGGCAGGTAAAATGGAGTTGGTGCTTTAAATCACGTAATCTCATATAGAGTCTTTTTTTTAAACCACTCTAGCACTTTTGAGTAGGTTCTTTTGTGAGTTAGAGCCACAAGAAGAAAGGAAAATGTTTCAGAAGGATTTCAAGATAACTGATTTTTCTTTGTGTTCTCAATGGGAAAAAATGGCAAAATATTTCTAAATTTCCACATAGGAAAACAGTAACTGAGAATCAGTTTAGCTCTGGGCAATGGGATTTTTGTCTCAGTAAGTTATATTACTAAATTTACTTCCTAAGCATGGAAAAAATTAAACTTTTTTTCTGACTCATCCTCATCTGAAGAACAATAGGAGCAATAGAGGAAGGACACTAGCTACAACCTGCATGTGCCACTCCGGAAGAGTAAGATGCAAGAGATATGATTTTATCATATCTTTAAGCAAGGGACAGATACATTTCAGCGACCGCCCTGCAAGAGGTACAGGTCAAAATAAACTGTCAGCAAAAAAATATTTTAAATTACTGTCTATGTTATTTCACATAGAACATTTTTTATTGCCTGGCTTTCTACACAACAGCATCAGAAGCATGTAACATCTGTCAGCTGTAGGATGTACTTGTTGGTGGTCTACAGGAAGGCCTTTCAAACAAAAAGCAAATGTTTCTCCATGACTTTGAAACCTCTCCATTTCTTTGAGAAAAGCATGCTATTCTTTAATTATGTGCTGAAATTTTTATGGGAGGACACAAGTACCTAACACAGGTGATAAATTTCTTAAAGGAACACTCTGAAAGATTGACAAGAGGAAGGATTACAATAATCAGTGTCATTGTAACTCTTTAAGTAGATATAATCTCCTCGCCTTTCTGAAGTAAATTACTACATGACTTTACTCATAAAACAACTAAAGTCTCCAAAAAGAAATTGCGAAAGAGAAGGAAAACAGAAGCAGGGAACAATTCTGTAAATATACATTATCATTTCTTACCCACAGGACATTTGAAAGATTTAGACTATCAAGAACATCAAATTTCTAATATCTTACTAGAGGTAATGGCAAAAAAGGGACAATAACACAAAATACATGCATTTAAAAAATAAAATTGTTTTGTAAAAATAAAGGAATAATTTCATTATAAAAAAGAGTCAGAACCTAAGGAAACCAAAACAAAAATTACACTTAAAAGAAAGGTCATGGTAAAAAGAAATATTTTACAGAACAGGCACAAAATGGTTGTGATTGGAAGCCAATAATCTTATGACAAAGTAATTCTTTTCCATTGTAGAAGAAAATATTTATTAATGAAGAATAATGCCTTGAAAATGTGATGTAAGTGAAGAAAAGTGGTGTTTATCTTTGCTTGTGATGCTGACATCAACAATAGAGTGCTCATATTAACCCACTGCCCCTAAAAATAAACAGCAGTGCACTTTAATCTTGGTGTTTTTACTTTTATCTGAGATTAGTCCCTCTGCTTTGTTGAACTACAAATAAAGGGGGAGAAAACATGTAGAAATTAAGCAAAAATTATGAGTACTTTTTAGAGCACAAGAACTTTATTAAATCCTCATTTAGGCTGTTATGTCAAAACATTTCAAAGATGCATGAAGCCCCTGTGCCATTCCAGCTTTATGATCACAATCATTTATGTTAAACAATTAAGGACTATTTAAGTTCTCAGTGTTAAATATTAGTCCTTGCAAACACAGCTCTGGGTGCTTTCTTCTCTGCATTCCCTCTACATTTGCTATTCTTGTTTCAAAGTGGGGCAGTCCCAGCAATGTTGACTTCTCCCTGCCTCCATCCATCACTACGGAAGAAGGAAAGTATGGAAAGTCATTATGTCAGTGACAGGCCCGGATCAAGTGGAAACTGCTGCAAGTCAGGTCTTTGACTTCAACAGGAAGAAGACCAAGATCTGAATTTGGTGATTAGACAAGTGCTCAGTTTTTGCAAATCTCTCCTCCACAGTGAATTTCCCTGCAGGGCGAAGGGTCACAGGGAGGCCCGAGTGTGGCAGTGCAGGTCCTATACAAGCTCTCCCAGCAGTGCTTACACAGTGGCATTCTCATATGGCACTGAGCACTTCCCATCTCCAAGGTAGAAATGCCTTTTTTCTCCTTTCATGGCTATTTTCTCTGAGTACCCACTTATTCTTTTGATAATCTCGACTCCTTCAGCAGATAAGAAGAGGCAGAAACCATGGAGAAATTAGGTGGAGACTGAGATGACCCCCAAATACGGCCATTGATGGAAACAAAGAAAAGCTGCCATAGATGCTCTGTGTCTGTACAAGCAGGATGACACAAAAACTCCTGGCTTGTCATTATGTCAGTGACAGGCCTGGATCAAGTGGTTTGCTCCTCTGCTTGTGCTGCCTGTGTGTGGTGCTTACTATCTCTGGTTGTTGCAACAGAGGTTGGCCCTGCCAGCCTGGCTGGTATGGGCTTTGCCCAGAGTGATTGTGGCCAGAAGTTTGCTATAAAATGGTGCCATGAATCCTTCAATTTAAGCACTTGAAATTGCTTTTCTCTGAATAGACTTCTATGGAAGAAAGGTAATTTTTATGTGCAGAGCTGCTCAAGCATTAAATGCATCACACACTGCATTGAAACACAAATAA
This sequence comes from Haemorhous mexicanus, assembly GCF_027477595.1. NCBI lineage: Eukaryota > Metazoa > Chordata > Aves > Passeriformes > Fringillidae > Haemorhous > Haemorhous mexicanus. The sequence continues at coordinate 17,073,885 of NC_082344.1, read as the reverse complement.
ATCCCAATAAGTGAGAGTGAACTGATCAAGAAGGGATGAAAATTTTGTGAAAAGTTTGTGAAAAGACTGATGTCTCCATTTAACACTCTAACTTCTATAAACACAATCCATTGATATCTCTATTTATTGAAATTTTAAAAATGGGAGGACAAAATGAGATTACTTCTTTGGCTACTCTAAGCATGAATTTAAAAAACCCAACCCTTCCAATCCACTGGAAAGAACCTGAAAATAATGTATGTAAGTAAACAATCTGTTTATATCTGTTCACAACTTTTGGACCACCTTAAACACAGGCTTTTCAAGCAAAAGTTTGTTTCTTTGCATCTGCTGCACATTGGAGTGTCTAGGTGCTATTGTAAAGCAGTACATGCACTGGTTTGTGTGGAAGTGAGCTCTGAAAAAGAGAACACCACCAATTTCTATCCTGACAGAACATTATAACTGAAGACTGTCCCCTTCCTTTTTATCAGGTGCTCTGAACCTTTCTAAAAACCACTCTGATTTCTTTTGCCAGAACTCAAATGCCAAACTTCAGAATGATTGCTGTACCTGGGAGGCTTCAGAGCCAAGGCAGCAATGGCTGAACACTGGCTTGAAAACATGTTGATTGTCTTTGGAGGAGCAGGGTGGCAGAGAAGACAGAAAGGAAAAAAATCCTCTCAGCAGCATGTGTATCAAACCTACAAGCATCTTGCTGGGATTCTCTTCCTTAACACAGATCCGTTCATGGGGTAAGGTGCCATTTAAGAAAGCCAAGGACCAACTAAGAACACCTCATGCTCACCACAGTAACACAACCAGTAGGATGGAAATCAGGGTTCAAATAACAAATGAGATGCTGAATGCAGATGATTATTTTAAGCCACTTGTTGAAAGATAAGGGAGGAAGAGTAGGAAAACAGAGGAAAAAAAGACTGGATGTCTTTTCCCAGGTGCAGAGCAAATCTGGGATGTATCCAGAGGGAAAGACTTGCCATGTACTATTGTGATATCTCTTGGGGACTGGAATAAAAAGGTACAATCTTCAATATCAAAAATCCAACTTATATTTTAGATGGATTTAACTGAATAATAGCCCAGATGTTTGCACTGTTGGTGTATTCAGAATATCAAGAAAATTTGAGCAATATCCTCCCCCCAGACAAGGGTTGAACATTGATCACTTGAAAGAGTGTCCTTCTTTTTCTTCTGCTCTGCAAGACAAGCTTTTTAGCATGTCATGTAGCACACATCACACTCAGGCTTTTTGCAACCTGCAGCTTCTAAGCCATAAACTCCAGGAGCCTCCCTGGCAGGTCTGAGGAGTTGTGCTATATCCTTGCCCTGGGAAGCTGACAGTCATATGGCATTCACTTCTCTGGCTGTTCTAAAATACCATTATTGTATTTCCTTTCATTTGGCTGGCATCACAGAAAAGGGCCTGGATTCGCTGAGGAGCACATTCCACACTCCTTGCTGGATGTGTCAGGAACCTTTCGTCACTGCAGGCCACCCACATCCTTTCAGGACTGTACATCACTCCTTTACATTCCTTCATGTGGCATTAGCTCATAGGGACTGTGCAGAGATGTGTTATTCCTCAGAAAGACCAGTTTGTAGTACATATTTATTTTTGGAAATTTCCTATTCCTCTTTGCATTTATAGGGAAACAGGTGAGGAGAGGGGCACCCTCTAAAAGACCTGTCTCTCCCTGTAAGCCTGAAAAACTCTTTGGAGGTGAAAATACAACAGAGAAAAGATGTTTCATCTCCCATCATTTAAAGCAGGAGGTTTACAGCTCACTAGTCATCTCCTGAGAAATCAGAAAGCTGTGCATGAATATGTAGGTATGCACAAGACAAGCAAAGCAGATGCTGTAGTAGTCTCTGCTGGAGCATCTTAGATCACAGAAGTTAACCTTTGGCATCTTTTCCAGCTGCCAATTTAGCTATCCCCTCCTCCCCTTGAAAACGCAAAGCTCTCCTCTGCTGGAAGACTGAACTGCTTGAGCTAAAGAGTGAGCTGTGCTGACAGGGCCCGTTGCTGTGGTTCTCCAGGTATCCCTGCAATGAGCTCTGAAAGTGCAGCTCTATATCCCCAGCCCACCATAGCCAGCACCTGAGCATTCCCACCTCCAGAGTGAAGCACATTCCTTTATCCTTGAGCCTCTCAAATGACCTCACTTGTACCACACTGAGTTTTCAGTTAATTCTACGTACAGAGTGTAGGGGAATCACGAGGGGTCAAAACCTTCTAAATTTATGACTTACAACTGTAAGACTTACCCACTGCCTGACCCACACCTCTCTACCCACCATATCAGCAGGATTTCAGGAATTAGCAAACCCTTTCATTTTGCTGGTAGGGAAGAACCATCAGCTTTCCATGTTGGGTGAGGCAGAACGTGGCCTTGAGTCTCACTACATTTCATATCAGCTCCCTCCCTGGCTTGAGTACTAAGTGGGCAGGGCCAGGGCAGCTCAGAAGGGAAATCTCCTCTTGTGCTAGCAGGAAGAAACTGCTGTCAAAAGATTGCCTCCACTTTCTACTACCAGGGAAAATACAGCTGAAGAAGGAAAGAATGGAAATTTCTGGCTACAGAAGAGTCAACTCATATCCCAGTCAGCTCCTACAGGTAGCATCTGCTTCCCTGTAAAAGCAGACTGCATACTGTCAAAGCCAGAAGACACCCCAGTTTTTAGTTAGTTTCTTTCTGTGTTCCTCAGGAAAAGAGTTTCTTGCTGTATAGTAAAAAAGTTTCTCACAATACATCACTTTTTCCTCATTCCTGTTAATAAAAGCAGAAATACTTGCAATCAAACTGAAGCACAAATAGGCAAAAGTGAGAGGCCATTCTTAATATCAGAAAGAACCACTGAGTTCTGAGTTCTGCACTGGGAAGGCAATGAGAATACAACCTGATGAGGTCCTGCTATATAGAACATCTTTTTAAGCTCTGAAATGTGGAGAATGACTCTGTCGCTTTGCTCCATAACACACACCCACCATGTCTTTGATAGCTCAGTGAAGAAAAAGGTTTCATTCTTCTGTAGTAAGAACAATAAAAGATGTGATAACAGACAGCTGTACAAAATGCTGTCCTGACACTGTTCTCTGACTGTTGATGCTGGCTAATAGCAGAGGAAGAAGGAGGAAACCTGTCAAGATGTAGAAACAACTGGAAAAAAAATCAAACAACAATACAGATTTCTGCATATTTTTAATATTTGTGTAAACATTCTCTTCAGTACACAACATGAATAAACTCATGAGGGAAAGCATAGAGAATCAGATCTGGGAAACATCAGGAGTTAACTGCAAATCTCTCCTTCTCAGAAGTGAGTGCTCAGACTCTTCTGACTATGAAAATTTCAGCTTCCATTAAGTTATGTCCTGGGTTAGTTTTCTGTTTAACCAGAGTTGCTAAAGAGATCATGTTTTAGATTTCAGCCTAAGCTTTAGAAAAAAAGAACAGAATAAATGGAGAACAAAATTATCTGATTTCAGCACACGACACTAAGAAAACATTGGAGTATCTTCTGGAAGCACAGTTTCTTCTGGCTCTTCCTTTGGTGACATCCTTGCAGCAGAGATGACTGGTCACATACAGCTATCCCAGATGTGGTTTTTGTTCCTTTCTGTCTGGTTCACATACAAGCTTACAAATCTATGGCTGGTGACAAGCTAAGAGAAGCCATGGAAGCTCAAACTGGAAGACTTACATTTCCCAGTCTAGAAGTTCCAGAGTTACTTCCCAAGAGTTATCAACATTACAAAATTACAACAGTCCCAACTGACATTATATAGTAACCAGTGAAAACACCAGCACTCTACAACAATGCTTCCTCTTGTGCTGGCTCCTAATGGAAAGTTGAAGATTCTCAATGTTTCTCTCTGCTATACCTGCACAAACTCTACTGCGACTGCCCTGTGGCACCTGGTGAGCTTCCTCCAGGATGAGACTGTGAGACTTCCTAGTTCCATCCTCCTGCCTGCCCTTGCACCTTCCCATCAGGCTTCCTATTGAGGGAAACCATGTGTCTGCCTCCAAATCTGGCTGACCTATGCACTGCAGACACTATGCCCCCTGCTCTTTAAAAATACAATCAAATGTATTCCATTTCAGGCTTAGCATATGACCTGAGTGAGATCTTTACTGCAATTATTTACTGCACTGTTGCTGGGTTTTGACCAGAAGCCTCTCTTCCTCCTATATGTTCCATGATCACAAGATGGTAAAAACTGCTAGAAATTGAATGTTGTTGAAATGAGAAGGAAGAACTCCAACAGCTTCAGTGCAGCAGACCATCTCACTGCTCAGGAAAGTACCCACAGAAATAATTGCTTGGATGATTATGTTTTTCCTTCTAAAAATTACAGCAAGAGTCACAAGGCTGGGCTTCTCCAAATAAAAAAAAAAAAAAACACACCAGCGTAACTGCAAAGACGTGTCTGTTTGAGTCTGCATTGTTTCTCTTTTGTCCAGTGTGTCCACTGGGACTATGTTGGCTTTCTTCTCAATCACGCCTAAGTCAGAGAAGCTAATAATTTGAGGAGTTGGCATTTTGTGACTCATTTTGCCCCACTGGGGCAAGCATAAACTGCACTAATGCAGATGTTTGAAGGGGGAAAGAGTTCTATCATCTCTGGAAGAGACTGAGGAAGTGACAGCCATTGAGATTTACATGACAGTGTGTAGCATTAGGAGCTATAATTAAAACTCATTACAGCTTTCACAGAAACAAGTTATCATTGCATGCTACTTCATCAGAAAAACAGATTAGTAGATTGACCAGTGGCTAAAAGTCTGGAAGGAGTAAAGACCAGAAGGAAAAAAAAACCCAAACATGAGAAAAACTGATCTCAAGTGATTTGAAAATGAAGGAAAAGAAGAATCTCAAAAATCTGACAAGTGCTACCTGGATATTGCTAATGCACCTAATCCAGTGCAGGCAGCTGCTGGCTGAGAAGGGGGCAAGTACATTAGACATTCCACGTTTTTCTGCTAAGGGAAATTCACAGTTTGAAGCAGGAAAACATGGAGTCAATGCCCTTTCTTTTGTGTCCTTCCCCCCTGTTTTACAAATGGGGGATCACCTATGGTAGAGACTTTACAGCACCTTCCAGGACCAGAAGGGGCTACAAGAGCGAGGGAGTGAGACTCTTAACCAGGGCCTGTAGTGACAGGACAAGGGGCAATGGCTTCAAACTGACAGAGGATAAATTTATATGACATGTTAAAATTCTTTACTGTGAGGGTGGTGAGATACTGGCACAGGTTGGCCAGAGAAGCTGTTGATTCCCTCTCCCTGGGAGTGTTCAAGGCCAGGTTGGATGGGGCTTAGAGTAGAGGGAGATGTCCCTGCCCCTGACATGGGGGGATGGAACTAGAGGATCTTGGAGGTCCTTTCCAACCCAAACCATATGATAAAGCCAATGATTCTTTGATTCTACCTCCCCGTGCATCAAAACTTACTACATCTGATCCATATTCATGGAAAACTTCTCGCTAAAACCTTCTTTCAAGGCATTCACACTGTAAAATTGAATAGGTCTGGGAGACAGCCTTGAGCTCCTTTACTGTTTTTTGTATATGTACTCTAGAGTGCCTTTGTGCAAGGACTTTACAGAAAACTCTCTACAGCTCTGACCAGGGCAAAGCACCAAGAGACAGGTCACTGACTGTGGAAGACATAGTTCTGGATATATTGATAGGTGTTTGATAAAACTCATAATAATGTAATTTAGCTAAGTGCTGTTCTTTCACATTGTGTTGTTTCCAGGTCTGGAAGCAAGTAATTCCAGAGAGAGAGAACTCATTCCTTTACATGTGTCCAGCTACTTGACATAAAATATAATGAGAATGATACTAAGAATAATCATCAAGGCTCTGAGTAATTTAGTAATGAGTCATACTGGCTCCATATCCTTGTGAGGTTCCTAAAGATGATTGTGAGGTTTTTTTACTGTCTGAAAATTACCCTTCAGTGAATAAGAAGAACACAGGTATGTCCCTGTAATGTTGGAGATGGAGCCCCTGGATGGCGGACACCAGCCTATCATGCAATCCCACATACACTGATCTGAAAGTTTGCACCTGGAAGTAATGGCAAGTTACTCCCACTCTTGGGGAGTAACCCTTGGGTGGGGTCTGCTTGCTTCCTAAGTCTCTACTACTTCCCCCTATGGACGGGGAATAAAAAAAAAAAAAAAAAAAAAAAAAAAAAATTAAAAAATAAAAGGACTGAGCACATCCAGAGACTGAATGTCACCTAGACTAGGGCTATTACATCAGGGCTGTGCCTGAATAGAGGCTCTCTTCATATATGAGTGTGAAAAATCTCTTCCCTGGAGACCAAGGAACAGCTTCAAAAGGAAAAGACAGAGCAGAAGAACAATTTCTTGCTAAGTGGGCATCCAATCTTTTCTTTCTGCCAGTTATTATGTGCCCTTCTCCTTCACTGAGCTATCAATCTGAGCTATGGCACTGCTAAAAAGTGCTAAAAATGCTGCTGCTTCAGAATCTGCCACAAACTCCTTGTGTGCCTTAAGCAGCGACTCATACAAAGCAAGACCTGTATTTGTAAACAGACAAAAAACATGGATTAATCTGTTTCAAAATTAGAGATTTGAATTATTATTTTATATACTTGAAGATCTCCCAGCAGCTCCTTAAGAAACTAGAGCTCTGTCATGACAGATAAGGTTGGATTGTCTCATCCAAATTTAAGATGATTAAAGGTTTGATGTACAAAAAAGAGCTAACCACAGTAGTTTGCATTTCCATTCAGTACTGGAATTTCTAGGGAGCATGTTTATTATAGGACATTGAAAATAGGCCAGATGAACTTTAACTTGGAAAAGCCTAGTTCTTTGTGTGCACTGCCCACAAGCAAGGCCCAAAAAGCCACCTCAGGTGTAAAATAGCTCTGTGGCAGATGTCAGTAATCATCCAAGCATATTGGTCATGCAATGCAGTTTTTCTCTGAAGAACTCTTCCTTTACATCCACACACACCTTTAGAATGAGAAAAGGAGCTCTGCGCTTGGTCCAACCCACACACAACTTCCCTGCTCTGGTTTTCTAGGCTGAACACCATGCCAGGGACCATACTTTTTAAACCATTGATCTGGCATCAACTAATTTATCAGTGGGTCACCACACTACAATACCTTCCTTGGTGAGAGAAAAAGCCAACAAACAAAATTCCAATTGGTCAGGATGCTCAGGAGTGAATCCTTGAATTTCTCTTGACTCAATGTATGAAGATCTTTCATTGCATCAAGAATGGATGCTCAGAAGACTTCATTGAAGAAAAAGACCTACAGCACACACCACCCTTTCACACTCACATAACACCTGTCAAAAAAGCAATCTGTAGAAAATGGCAAAACGTTGATATGAGTGGCTCCTAATTTTTCTTCCATTTTTTGCTTCAGTTTGGCCATGTATTAATTGTGCTTTGCTTAAAAAAAGTCCTTGTAGCACAAAATCTCTTCCACAGAACCAGAAGTTTCTCTTTTCTTTGATATAAAATTAAAACCAAGAAAGGTATTATAATACATGTCTAGTATGATAGTTGTGTCATGATTAGGAAACAGACATTTAAATAGAAATATTATTAAGTATATTAAAAGGAATGAAGAAAAAGAATAGGATCTTAAAGTGAGATGTCAGGAGCTGATTTAATCAGGAATAATTATTAAAACATGATTACATGATGCTTATAACATTTCCTAAAATATCAACAGAAAAAGAACCTAACAGTGGGTATTCTAACAGCAGGAGTAGCAAAAGACCTATATTGACTGAAAAGTGAGTTACAACATTATCAAAACAGGGAAATTATGTATGAAATTAAAATCACCAACTTTGTGTAGGAGAACACCTTTGCACATCACAACAATGCAATCAATTTCATTTCGCTTATTAATGCATACCTTGTTTTATACTTCTTGCATTTATCAGACATGGATGGATGAAGAATGGTTCACTCATTTTGTGGGATCTAACCTGCTTCTGTAGAGGCAGCAGTGTCTGTGCACACAAGCAGTTATGTGTTCATACCACTGATACTCTTGTCTTTATTTATCTTGTCCTCACTGGAATAAAACAGAGTGTGCAGAGACCAAATGTAGTTTAGCAAAGCAAAGTAACGAAGTCTAAATGAGCTGGGCAAAATTTGAGAAAATCTGGCAGCCAGAACCACGTGATTTGCTGAGCTCTACTGCTGGATTTTGTACCTGTGGGAATCTGAAGTACCTCCTCTTTTTAAACCATCTGTGAGTATACCATGAGCAGAATTCCTCCCAGGCCCCCTGAGCATTTATCCTGCCATTTGGTGTGAGAATCTCTTCTCTCTCCCATCCCAGGCAGTAAAACTTAGTCTCTGAATCAGGGGCAAGCCTACAGCATAGCATCTGGAGAAGAAAAGAAATAATTAAAAATAATATCGTGCCAACCCCCATGCCCTTGGAAGTTGTTTCTTTCTCAGAAAACAAAGCCTGGCAAAAAACTCCTCCCCTCGTCCCCTTTGAGTTCCTCCCCATAACTCCCATCATTCACACCCAATGTATTTATTCACTTTATCAGATCACAGGGCAGCATTTGGATTATTTCAAACAGCTAACATTAATCATCAAGACAGAACCTGTAGTTTTTACATGGTGGGTCTGTGCTGAGCTGGGAAGCTCTGCCACAGGCTTCCAGCGTGAGCAAGGGGCTGAGTGAAAGCAAGATCATCAAAGCCCAGGCTAAGTGTCACAGAAACTGCTGCTCAGCCTGAGACTCCTATGGCCCTTCCTTTTCATCTTTGTTTAAAACAGAAATGCTAAGACAGAAACATCTCTCTTGAGCCATTCAACACATCTTCAATCACACAATGGAATGTCAGTAAACACAACATATATGTTGCTGCTATTCAGATGAAACAATGGCATTATAGTGAGTACAGTAGTGGGTGCATTGGGCTATTTCTGCACACACATCTTTAAGTGTCCTTTGGTAAGGGGCATTCCCTTTGTCAGTTTGAGATGGCTTTTCATTACTGAGTTATTCAGATATAGTGTGATCTCTTACAGAAACATTCCTCTCCCTCCCTTACTTTCAAAATAAAGGTTATGCTGACTGAAAGAGCACCTTTTTGCCAGATGGAAAAAACAATACTTAAACTGAAATCAGACTCCTAAAAACAACTTTCCCTGACTTGAAGCTAATTCATTTGCTCTTTGCAATAGCCACATAATTATATCTCTGTTTTCAAACTGCTCTTCATCTTGAGCAGCCATCATTTAGAATAATGCTGCAGAGCACCAGGTGGTCTGATATAATATTTATGGATTTCAACCTTTTCACTAGCTACTCTTCTATACTGAACTATATATAATAAATACAAGTTTGCTCAAGAAAACAAATTGAAACTTTAAACAAATGTAGCCTACATTATGCAGGGGGTCAGAGAAGGTGTGCATAATAGTCCCTTTTGGCCTGAAAAATTGAGAAATCTATGAATTTTGAAATAACTGCATAAAATACTATACTTCAACCCTAAATTTTGCAGTAAACCTTTTCAAATATCAATGAGAAGCTGTGCTGAAAGAGGACAGTGCCTTTGGATCCTTGCTAAGGGATGTTAGCCAATCTGTCCTGAAAAATAACCTCTTGTAGTTTCTGAATGAAGAGAAGTAATTGCCTTACATGTTGGAGAAGTGAGCAATGACTGTATTAGCTCATTAAAAGACCATCATCTTCATCATCTACAACACCACCACAAAACCACTTGGACATGTTATGGTCTGAGCTACCTACAAAGAAATGAATAAATGAGCATAGGTGACACCTCTGAGGTTGCTCATGCCACTGATTCTTTACTGTCTCAGTGTTTTTCCAGTTGTCACTGTGGGTGGAAGATTTGTAACTTGGTACCAGGAATGGTGCTCTCTTTTGCAAAACTCCAAGTTTTACTTGTAGTAACAGGTCACATAAGCCCTGCTCTTACATGGACACTATCCAGCAAGCCTGGCAAAAGACCTCCAGCACAGACCAGCAAAAGAACAGTCCAGCCACTCTTCTAAGCTTTAAAGTCCTCCCCTAATTCTGTCTGGATTGGATTTGGGGATACCACCATAAGAGAAGGTGATGTTATAAGTCCTGCCTTGGTTATGGTTCTGCTGGCTAAAAAAGGTACTACTCCTCCACTGCATCTTCCCTGATGATTTTTTTGTCCATCATTAGGCTTCTGCTAGTTAATTCACATCTTTGAGTAGTGCTGAAATACTTCTATTCTGTCTCCCAATATTCCTTCAACTAGAAGCATGAAGAAAAACTCCCAAGCTGGCATGTGCGTATAGCTTAGGCTCATCCTTCTCTTCAGAGCAGTCACAGAACCCTTTCAGACAGTACTCATTTTCTTTTCATTCTCAGACATGAGACCTTGTTCCGTCACAGGGAATCACAAAATTCACGGCCAGTTATCAGTATCATAATGCTGTTATTCAGTCCTGAAGAATATGAAGAGGCATTCAGGAAAAAACATACAGTTATCTTCCTAGGCTAATTCAGGGCACCAAGTGCCCTGAATAATTAAACATCTAGGGGAGTCAGAGACTGTATCATTGCCTTAGTGACAGTGGTTACTTGCCTGCAAGAAGGGAGAAGGAAGGAGAGACAGATGATGAGGGCTTGAAGAGTAGCTTTTTCCTGAAACCTATGAACAAAGGTCACATCCCTTCCACTGAGCACAAGTGAAGGTGTCTGTGACAGTAACATTGCAGGACCATGAAGAAGTAGACTGAGGGTCATACCACTCCTCAGGAGCACTGGTGCAAACCAGGGCTGTCTACTCTGCTGGGCTGTTTGTTTTTAAAATAGCCTATTGTCCAGTTCCCACGGCTGAGCCAACAGCGCACAAGTGACAGACCTATACATGACAATCTGTGCCTCCTCTCTGCAACACACCAGGGTGGTTTGTCATTGCACATGTGGAGTCTGGGCAGGTAAAATCTGCTGAGCTAAATTACACCTCTGGTCCCTCTGGTGACATGCTGTAGAGACTTGAGTCAATGGGGTTTGCTGAGGTTCTTTGTTCTCAGAGAAGGCTGGCTTTAGAAATTAAGCATAAACAAACCAAAATTACAAAAACAGCAGCAGCAGCTGCCCCCATCTAGAAGTTTCTTAGCATTTGGCTCAACCACATTTGAGCTAGGCAAACATGGAACAAAGTTTTTTAACATAAACCATCAATAAAGCAACTCAGTCCACAGAAGTTTATATAGTGGCTTTGCTGAGCAGCTCCCAGAGAAGAAGAAAGGATTCCTGAAGCAGTCTCCCAATCTCAGAGAAGTCCTGTTAACTCATATTGGACTGACTCAGGTAATTCCCTTTCTTAGAGACAAGATCTGCCTGGAGGGCTCCCAGCTCAGGCACAGCTAGATCCAACAAGTGAAGTCCTTCCCCTGCCGCCCCTGCGCATTTGTTTTGTAGCCACGTACAAAGTGATGTGAGCTGTCAGACTGCTTGAGTGGGCTTGCTATTAAAAAGGCTTTAAAGAGGACAGCCAAGAAGTGCCGGAACCTTAAAGAACTTCTACAATAAAGCCCTTCCACTTTCCTTCACTTTCGGTTAGCACTCAGCTGCAGAGAAATAAGTACATCGCATTTCTTGGTAAACACGTCTTAGTAACTTAAAAATGTTAGGGAACAATACCTCCCATTTTCCTGAAACAGTTAAGCACAAAAGTGAGATTAACATTTTTGAAGTGTGTGTATACGCGGAACGAGATAAGGCCTTTAAAAACTGAATAACAATGGGGAAGCAATATCCCTCACAGGGAGCTTGAAACTGTCTTTATACCATGAAAGAATAGAAACTCTCCTTTCCACAGATGCATCTCCAGAGCTTGATTCTTCTTCCCACAGTTTGTCCAGTCGGGGTAGGGGCCACACACATCCAAGTTGCTGTGACATCTGGGACAGAGCTGCTGCCACAGCTTTGCACTTTCGAAAACTCTACTCAGAGTAGAGTTTTCTAACTCTACTCAGTTATGTGTGGATTTAAACTTCCAAACTTGCTTGGGATTTTCAAAGCAGTGAATTATTCACCTGTGTGTTTCCACAAGATATTTGTAAACTGTCTTTCTCATCTAGTGGGGAAAGTAAAACTCCACAAATAAAAATATCACTGTAGGCAGAGACTTCTACCTGCAAATCACATACTCAATGTCTAAGGCTTGATAAAGAGCAGTAGTGGATTATAGAAGGGAATAATAATTTCATGTTTGCAAACATTTCAAAAAAAGGCTGTCTTCTCCTCTGTCAAGTAATCAGGTTATTCTCAGCATACTCAACCCACTTGTCCTTTTCCTCAGCACCATTTAGAAACAGAGGGAAGTCTCAGTTAACAATAGTGACAAAGATCTTGCTGGCTTCATTGAGAAGAGAATTTTATCTACTCTCCTGGCAAATGAAGCCGTCCCCATGGAAGCCCCCCCCCCCCCCAGCACTCCAGCTCTGTCAATGAAAGCGTGTTGCCTGAAGTTATGGAAAGAAGGGAAGCAGCAGGAAGGAAAGTTTGAGGTGACGTGGCACAGCCTTAGGAAACATACAGATAGCATTGCTATTAACAGTCTCACCTTCTCTTATTAAAAAATCATTTACATGACAGAAAAATAAGAGAAGAGATGATCTGGACGTGCTGCAAGTGAAGAGTGTTCACTGCAACAAAAAAAGTTATCTGAAGAGTGCTGAATGTGTGGAGCGAATGTGTGTGAATACCTGCAGAACCCTGTAATAAATTAATAGCCTCCTCATGCCCCTACACACCTGCCTGCAGGGATGGCTCCACCTGAAATAACTGTGTTGTAACAAATAATTCTCAGACGCTTTTGAGGACTCCAGTACTCTTACTATTATTTTTTTCTTTGCATTGCCTAGTGCCCAGCACCCAACACAATAGTTACTGTACATATACAGAAAAACCTTCGCTGCCAAATGGGTCATAGCAGAACAGAGTTAGCAATTTAAGCCCAGCAACTATCACATACAATTAGCTTTTACACACAAAGTCTGAGGTGTTCTCAGGTTTGTAGAAGCAAAGAAATTTACTTAGAGCACCACTTAGAATTGTTTTTTTCAGTGTTTCCAAAATTCTGAGGATAATCCTTATCAAAACATTTCTCTTTTGAAATTCTCTGTGAAAAATTTCAAAACAAGATGTCTGCAATGGGATGTTCCACAGTCAGGTATGAGATTCCTAGGTGCTAGAAACTGTATATCTGAGACATAGAAAAGTGCAAAATGATTGCTCCTTTCTTGAAGGACAGAGTAAAAAGCCAAATCTTATCACTTCAAAACAACTGGGGGATGGGACATTGATACAATGGGTTGGTTTGGATAACCTTAAAGATTATCTAGTTTTTACCCACCCCCCCCACCCCCGCCGCCCCCCCCCCCCCCCCCCCCCGCCTTGCTATGGGCAAGGACAGCTTCCACTAGATCAGATTGCTCAAAGTCCCATCTAACCTGGCCTTGAACACTCCTGGGGATGGGGCAGCTGAGACTTCTCTGGGAAACCTGTGCCAGTGCCTCATCATGCTCACAGGGAAGATTTTCTTCCTAACATCTGATCTAAACTTATCTTCAGTTTGAAGTCATTCCCCCTTGTCCTATATCTACATGGTCTTGTATCTATCTATGGTCTCTATCATGGTCTCTATCTATCTTTCTTCTACCTTCAGCTACTGGAAGGCTGCAATTAGGTCAACCCCAAAACCTTCTCTATCTCAGGCTGAACAATCTCAATCCTCTCAATCGTTCCTCAGAGAAGAAATGCTCCATCCCTCTGATCATCTTGGTAGCCCTCCCGAATTGCTCCAACAGGTCCATGTCTCTCTTGCACTGGCACCCCAGAGCTGGATGCAGCACTGCAGGTGGGCTGTCACCAGGGCAGAGCAGAGGGGCAGAATCCCTTTCTTCCCCTGCTGCCCACAGTGGTTAGGATACAGCCCAGGACATGTTTGGCTTTCTGGGCTGCAAGTGCACGTTGCTGGGTCATGTTTAGCCTCTTATCTACCAGCACCTCCAAGTGCTTCTGGGCCAGGCTGCCCTCAATCTGTTTCTCCCCAGCCTGGACTGGTACCAGGGATTGCCCTGACCCAGGTGCAGCACCTTGTACTTAGTGCTGTTAAACCTCATGAGTTTCCCATGGGCCACTTCTTGAACTTGTCCAGGTCCCTCTGGATGTGTCCCGTCTTTCAGGCATGTCAGCAGTACCACTCAGCTTGGTGTCATCTGCAGATGTGCTGAGGGTGCCCTTGACCCCTCTGTCTGTGTCATTAATGTAGAGTTAAATACCACTGGTCCAGTACAGACCCCTGAGGGACAGCGCTTGTCACTGATACCCTCTGGGACTCTGAGCCCTTGACCATGAGCCTCTGGATGTGACCATCTGACCAATTCCTAATCCACCTAACAGTTCACTGATTCAATCCATCTTTCTCAAGTTTGGAGAAGAGGATGTTGTGGGGGACCATGTCATAGGCTTTACAGAAGTCCAGAAAAATGACACCTGTAGCACTTCCCTTGTCCACTGATGTAGTCACCCCATCATAGAAGGCCTCTGAGCTGGTCAGGCAGGACTTGCCCATGGTGAAGCCGTGTTGGCTGTCCTGAATCACCTCCCTGTCCTCCCTATGCCTTAGTAGAGCTTCTGGGAGGGTCTGCTCCATGACCTTCCCAGGCACAGAGGGGAGGCTGACAAGTCCATAGTTCCATATCCTTTCTTCCCTATTTAAAGATGGGTACCATCTTCCTTTTTTCCACTCGCCTGTGACTTCACCTGACTGTCATGATTTTCAAATATCATGGACAGTGGCTTGGTAACTACATCTGTGTATTCCTTCAGGACTCTGGAAAGTATCCTGTTGGATCCTATATACTTGTGTATGTTCAGGTTCCTCAGGTGGTCACACACCTGATCTTTATTTACAATCCCAATCCTGCCATCCATCCAATTGAGTGGTGTGGGAAGACAGACTAGCGCTGAAGACTGAGGCAAAAAATTGTTGGGTACCTCAGGCTTCTCCTCATCTGTTACCAGTTTTCCACCCCTTCTTTTTGGTGGGGGAATATACTTTCCTTGACCTTCCTTTCCTGTATACCTGTAGAAGCCCTTCTTCTTATTATTTGCATTTGCATCTTTGTTCCCAAAAGCACTAAAAAATCCCACCAAACCAGAATGGCCATATTTTAGACAGCTGCGGTGCATTTCCACTTGTCTTTCATCCAGCATGGATCCTAGCGCCCAATTTACCCACTCTTCATGTACTTGCTGCAAAAATTAGACTTCATGGATGGTTGGAAAGTGTGAGTGTCTTTAAGTCTTGCTCTAAATAGATACATAAACAGAGTAGTACAGAAAAGTCCATGAAAATCTGTGCTTATGAAAGGACTTTATGTGTCATGAGCTGCTTTTAACACTGATGGAAGATTTCTCCTTCTCTCTCTTTCCCTGCCTCCAAAAATTGGTGTGTCAGAGTAAAAAAGTGGGGCAGGCAAAAAATGGATGAGGTGTTGGTTTCTCGGCTGGAACCATAAACCATGAATGTGATGAGAAAAAGGAGAAAGAGTCAAGGTTACCGGAAGCTAGTCACACATTCTGTAACAATGTTTAAAAATCCACATGTTCCGTGGGGTCAGTGGTCAGAGACAGGGACAACACGCACACACCAAAGCTCCATGAGACAAACAGCCTCGAGTTTATTTCTCCAGCTCCTTTTAAAGGAGCTCCAATTACACATGTTTCACTGAGGTCTTAGCACTGTCCAGCTCTCTGGCCAATGATACATCTGCATTTAGAACTGAATGTAGATTGAATCCAATCCTTGCTCACACAGGGACTCCAGTGCCACACCTGTGGCTCTTAACATTCCCCCTCCAAAGGGGCACAGCATGGACTCTGTGTTATCTGCGTATTCTAAGGCTGGGAAAAGGGCAACATCTACTGTGTTCAAATTTGAGCACATGCTACAGCACTGTATGATAGATTCTCCACTACCATCATCATCAGCTGCCCACACTATTAATTGCAGAGGCTGCTAATCTGCCTGAGAAGCCAAAATGATATTAGATTTCAACAGGATTTACATACATTCAGTCTTACTTCTGCATCAGCCAGCAATTACAGCTTAAACTATTGAAGGTGCAGCTTACTGTAGGCCAAAGTAATATTTAATAGCATTAATAATGCACTTTCCAATAACCCCCCAGATCTCTTTACAGGCTCATTGATTCACCAGCCTTGCTGTTCAGCAGCAGCATTTGCCCTCACCCCAGCAGCCCAAACACTGCTCCAGTGCCTGCTGCCCCAGCCCAGGCAGAAAATGTCGGGCTGAGTCATCTAGCAAAAGGGTCTTCTGTCTGTCACTGCAAAGTGAACTCACTAGAAGGAAAAAAGCACTAGGAGGATGATGAACATCAGTGTTCAGAAGATGGTGGTGGAAAAAGCCTGGAGAGGAGAGTGGGTTGTGCACTGGATAGTGGACTATCTGCATTCGGGCACGTTGGTTGAGACGAGCCTGTGTCCTTATCTCTGACCCCTCCTGACCTTGTAAAGCTGGGCTGGCAATGAGATTTCCTTGCCAGAGTCCACCCTCTAAATGATGCACCAGGGAAGGATCAAGAAATCCTGTGCTCCTGTGAAACATGCTTTTTCTCCTGCCCAGCACTATTATCTGGAAAACTTGGAGCCCTGATGGGCTTAATACACCCTTACACCTGTTGATGTATCCCTGGCACACAGCATTTTATTTACACTCAGGAGCTGATAAATCAAGAATGGGAATGACTCTGGAGTGCATGGATGATATGGTCATATCTACTGCCATCAAAAGGAGTGGTAAAGTTTTTGTCTTCTTGATGTGGAACAAAAGTTGATGTGACATGAAAAGGTAGACTTAAAACTAGGCAAAACCACAAGCAGAGCCAGAACTGGGCTGCCCATGCAAACCATGCAACAAATACAAAATATGTTTTTTTATGAGTATCCCTGTGAGTTGCATATAAGTATTCCTGCCTATAACCTCTTTTGCCAGCATTTGCATAAAAGCAGATCATAAAAGGTTACACCTTTTTCCACAGGGAAGCCATTATAAGTAGATTAATCAGACGACTCTGAATGTTTGTTGATTTGTTAATTCTTATGCAAGTATTCAGTCTGCTCTATCAAATAGTTATTTTCATTACCAGAAGGAATCTGCACAGTTGATTTGCAGTAATAGATATCCATTATTATATCATTTGCACCTCTTTTTCATTGTCTTGGCAGCAAAAGATGGACCTTTTTCCTTCCTTTTTCTTTTAAGGATTTTATAATTTTACATGTTTTTATATAAAATATTTGAAGAGGGAAAAGTCCAACTTTAAAACAGAGCCGTCAGTGTTGCTTTACCTTGGTTTTCTACCTCTGTGTTTTACTTAATTGACTTAAAGTAAAATCAAATTAAATTGAGATTAAGGAATCAGTCAGTGAGAGAGACAAGTAACAGGCATATATGCATACATCCAGGCAAATATGGAGAGGTGATAAGGAAGCTCTCAATCAAATTTAAAAAAACAAACCCCAAGGAATTCCATGTGTACTGATTTGCTGGAATACATAGCAGTACTGCTGCTAATACACAGCAGTACTTAGATACTGCAAGAACATTTTCCAGCCAAAAATCTTGCCAAACTTTTCACCTCTTTATTGGATCCCCAGCCTCACCCGGTGTGGCTGGGAACATTTGTCCTACAATCCAAAACAGCAAAGTCCAGCATACAACTCTAAAGACGTCTGTCTGGCCACTGTGGGTCTAGGAAGCCATAGAGAACTGTCTGACAACTGTCTTACTTCTGGCAGGCCCCATGACTAAGTAAAAGCCACAGCTGGGCCTGGACTTGGGTACCGGAGCTACCGCAAGTTGTAGATAGCAACGCTCCAGCTCCCAAAGAGCAAACCTTCCTTCTCACCCTGTGTGTCTAGGCAAAAGCAGGTTGATAAGAGATTTTGGGCAGTGCAAACTACATACCAGCTGACCTTGGAATTTAGGAGAAATTAAAATCAAGTGAACGCCTTTCTCCATATTTGTTCTTACCTGTATTAAGTCGAGCTCCAAGAGCAGATGAAGCTTGTCACTCCTACACAAGGATGACTTAATAAACTAATTGGCACCTTATCACTGCCTCAAAGGCACTCTACTATTTTAGGGATGCCCAAACAGATCAAATATGAAAAACAAAATGAAGGGCAGTTTAGCAAGCTGCAGCTTATGTCAAGATCATAAAGGAGAGTTTATAGATAGTCCTTGGGATCACCTGAAGACACAATAGGGGAAGGAGCTAGGAAAACAAAATTTGATTTAAAAAAATCAGCAATCATGAGCCACGAGAAGCAAATATTTTTAATTTTTTTTCTGCAACAGAAAGACAACAGGCTGCCACTACTCAACATAAATGATTCTTAGAGGTGCACCACATCATTAAAGAAAACTGCATTTAAGTGAGGGAGGAAAATGGTCTATTATGGACAGAAGAGGATAAGGTTGGAAATCTGAGAAAATGAGAGGCTTGTTTGTTACAGCCGCAGACATGTGAAGCCAAGGGTTATAAGGTGTGGGTGCATAAAATAAAACTATATTCATTTGAGTGAATAAGGCAAGAAAGGCATCAAATTACAGCACTACCTAGTCTTGCAAATTCATCCTGGGGCCAGTAGCTATAGCAATCCCTTATAAAAACAGTATTATCACTGCTGTGTTTGCCCTCAGTTCTTTTTGCCTCCTCAGGACTTTCATTGAGCTGGTGCGACTACTTCATACTACTTACTAAAGCCACTGATATTAAATACATCAGTGATATTTTGCATAACACAGGGCTTGATCTCACAAGGCAGTAAACGTTCTTTCCCCAGCAGGGCTCTAAAGATGACAGAGGCCATAACAAAGAACAGGAATTTCACACGTCAGACTATCATGTTATCTCTGGACTTGAATCTCTGCATGCACCTCAAACTCCCTGGTCACCCATATTGCCTAGGTTTTTCTTGTGACTGGCTTTACTCTGAGCTGCCTCCACCTTTGTAAGGTGATCCAGGTTTTGGCTGGGCTGGTTTCCATTCCACCCCTGTAAGAACAATGGGCATAACTGGTGTAAGCTCCCAGCCCGGATATTTCCTGTACAGCTACCCAAGGCATGGAAGATGTACCATATCAAATTCACTCTCTAGAGCCAGTCTGGACCAGTGCTAGAGAACACAGCTTCTACAGCAGAAATGACACAGCAGAGCTTCAGAACCCCTGAGCTGCCACTAACTTTGCTAGCAATGGCTTTTGCATGCTCAGAAGTTTATTAAAAATCAGAGAGGCCCCTCCTTCAGGTACCCACTGGTGAAATATGTCCTAAGTCTTTAGGAAATGTATCCATTAATCCTTGAAATGCCCTGGAATCCAGCCAGTGAAACTCCAATATCTGCTCTTGTTCCTATTTAAAAATGGTGGGATGCACTGGGAACAGGTATAGTCACTGTATTTTCCTTAGGGTGGAAAAGGGCATGTGAGGGAAGAAAATTTACTGAAATAACATCAATAATTGCTCAAAGCTGTATTCAAGTTTGCATTTTATAAAATAAATCAGTAAAATTTATACAGAAGTGCTTTAGTACCAAATATGTGCTGTACAGAGTGAGATTCTATAGCCACCTGTCTTTTTCTACGGACATCTCCATTTATGGAAGCAGACACTGACTTGAAGCCCCTGTGGTCAGACTCAGATCATTTGAGTGAGGCACAGAAAAGCCCCTCTAAGCTTCATTAAAAACCAGACTTGATTTGAGGCACTGTGCTATCAAATACATATCCTTCCTGGAACCGGTCCTCAAGATCTGGCAAGGATTTCTTCCTTACAATAGCTCTGGACAGACAGAAAAATATGGGATATTCATACAAACTCGGCAGGATACTACAGGACAGGAGGTCAACACATTTGGCATAAGATAAAGAGATTCTTCAGCACAGGTCAGTGGAAACCCACCAAGTTACTTTGATAGGGTTTGTGTAAGGCCCAGTGTAGACTGCCAGATGTACAAGTCAGACTTGCATCCATGCAGGGGTTCCAAACTAGTGTTTAATAGCCAGAGACTGGTAAATCTGGCTCTCATTGGACTAATGTTAAAGCCTGTAATCCTAGGAAATAATTAATATATCAAAAATTAAGACAGATGCTGGTTTGCTTTTAAAAGTAAACTGTACAGTATGTGCTAAAATATTCTCAATGATGGTAATTTATACACAGAGATAATTGTTACTTTAAAGTGCTGGGTGCTAAAACAATCCATGTCAGAAAACATCCCTGACTCAAAGTCAGTGGGGGAAAAAAAGGTAAGAAAATTTATTCACATTATTTAGGACATCTCCCTCTGATACTTACTGCAAAATGACTGTAACACTTTGTACTGAGTGCATGTAACAGGGCATGCTGGAGGCAGTACAGCAAGTTTGGCTTGGAAGAGAGCTCCCATTCTGAGAAAGCCATCCCAGGTCATCTGCCTTCCCAAGCTGTAAACCTTCCTGACTGTCAACGCCGGCGCTGAACTGCTTCAGCAAGGTGACTGAATTCAGGGCTGCTAAGAGGCTCATGAAAGCACAGAAACCCATCAAGGGAATCTAGGGCTGTCTTTCATTTGGCAGCAGTTCAGTTACTTTGTCATCATCTGACTGGGCACCTGTCTCATCTGATTAATTTTCTTTTTTTTGCACAAAACCAACTCTCTATCTTTATCCGTGAAATTTAAGAAAGTTTCCGCTGTGTATCCTGCCTACCACTGAATGCCTGTGACACCTGCCTGTGACCTCTGGCATGGCTGTTTGGAATACAGCAGCTGCAGTGGTGCCAGGAGACTGCCACGAGACGGCAATGTTTCAGAAGCCTTGGGGTCTGTCTGGACAGGCAGGGCTACAGCTTTCAGGGATACACGCTGTTTTATGTTAAAGCTCGGGAGTAATTCATTGCCACAGAAAGAACACCCTCGAGAATTAGAAAAAAAGGACAGGCAGTGCATTTTTCTGTTATTTAAATTTGGTTGTTCAAGCAAAATTGTGTCATCTGCCTCACACTGCTCATTGTAATGGTCACTTCCTTTTCATTACTTTCTTTCACAGCACTGGTGTCAGTGAGCCTCGCCTGAAGCTGTGTTATATTGCAAGCATGTTTGAGATGATTTGGGCTGCTGTTCTCTCCAGATAACATTGTCAGGGCTGAACATGTTCATCCCTAAAGGTGAACAACAAAGCTTTTGTAACAGCATATTTTTACAACTGTAAATGATCCCAAGTAATTTAGAGAACATGGGCAAATGCCTGAGTTTAATCAAGGGGGTGAGACTGAAAGCAATTGAACTATGCCAGTTCCTCACCTGGCATCAGAGCTTTCCTGCAGCTGCACTGCTGATGTGTAAGCAAAACTCCAGCCTGAGGGGAGCTATTTGCCCCATGCATTCGCAGATTTCTCTCTGCTCTCCTATCAGCCAATACTCATCATTGGTTTCTACCACAGTAACAAGGCCTGTGGGCTTTACCACTGCAGAACTGCTATACCTGAGTCCAAGTGTCCAAAAGCCTGTCCATTTCATCCACAATGCACTGTATGAAGGATGAAAAATCTCCAAACAAGGCCTCGTTGCAAGCCCTTTTCTACATATTTACCAATAAAATGTTTCATTTTGGACCTTTTGATTTGGATGAAACAAGATATTCCAGATATAGCCTTTTAAGGGGGATTATGTATTTCATTTCTGGGAACTCATGGCACTGCTGGGCTTCAGTGCTGATGATAGTCAGCTTATCTGCTCTGCTTCATCTGGGGCCAATTTCTGTTCCTTGGAAAGGTGTAAAGCCAGAGACTGCTGTTTCTTCTACCTTTAGTCATGCCAGGGAAGAGAGCTTGAGATGTTTGAGCTCTAAAGGATACCAACAGGTCCAAAGATGAAAGAACTCAAACCACAACACTAACAACTCCTGAAAAGGGCCAAGCTCTTAAACATAAGGGGACTGAAGCAATATCCCCTGAAGTCCATGGACTAGGTGATAGATCAAGCTGCAGCTTCTAATGGGCCAATCCTTACTGTTGTAGAAGTGTGAGCCAAAGAAACACGGTTTGACTTTCAGCTTCCAGGGAGACTCTGTGCTGCAGACAGTAAGGAAAACCATTGGATTGCTTGTAGCAAAGGTAAGCACCTTTGATATGAAACTGCTGGGTGAATCACATTGCTATTTTTATAATTATTTTTTGGAGCTAGACCTGCATTGCTAAACATGCAGGATTCTGCTCTATCTCTCCACATATGTTACAAAATCGGTAGTGTTTCTGTTTTCAGCTTTCAATAAAATAAGCATCTTTTCTTGTGTCAGGTGTACCAGGTAATTGAAATACCTGTACTGATCTTCAAAAATGCCCTTCCATCACAATGGCTGTTGGGGAGTTTGCTATTAAAAACAAGTATAAACAGCATAATCAGAGCTCTTACCTCCTACCTATGTTTCTGCCAAGCCCTTTTGCATTCAAAAGCTTTAGAATCTTTCCATTATTACCCAACTTTTCCATTTATGCTTGAATTGTTTAGTAAAATGCATGACATACATATTAAACTCATAGCAAACACAGAGCATGTATATTCAATAACTATAAACCAGACTTTTTTCTGTGTATGAGCTCATTGCTTATTCTTGTCTGGTATATTAAAACATGCATTTCTGGGAAGCTGCAATAAAATAAAGTTTAGTAAAACATGCCTAATCAGAGAGAAAAAGAAATAAAGTTGCATCTGGACTGAAAGACCATTCAGAGTAGTTATGAAGATGATTTTATCTTGCCTGCTGAAACAGCCAGGAAAGTTTGAATACAATATTTATCCTGAGTATTCACATAGAATTTAAGAAAAAATATGTCCAAGTTCTTTTTGCCAGACAAGAACCACTTTGGCAAAATAATTTTCGCTTTCTTCCTCCTCTGCCCCTCCCCATAAAGTAAAACATGAGCACCCTCATAGCTGTATGGTCTTTTTGGAGGGATGCCCATAAGGCCTTGTCCAATCAAAATGTAAATCCTGGCCCTTTACTAACATATCATACCATCATGTATGTAAAAACACTGTATTTCCTAAGACCCTGCCTTTTCCCTGATCCTGTCAGGGTAGAAGGGACAAAGCTGCAGTGCTCCTCCTAACTTTGCCACAGTGCTTCTCTGAGCATTTGTCCTTCACCCTGGCACAGCTGCAGATATTGAGGAAGAAACCACTTTCTAAAACAAGCTTTTCAATCCAGCCCTTGACTGAGGCACTGCAAATTGGGGCGAAACTGGTTGAATATTCAAGTGGAATGTTTCTCATTACCAGTCATGTGCTCTAAGTCCTGCAATTTTCCTTGGATGGCAGTTCTCAAACTGCAGGATTTAGGCAGTAATAAGGTGATATGCTTGAGGCATCAGCGCAAGAGTACTTTATAACTATTTTGGCTAAAGTTACAGCCATGCTTTAGCAAGCCTTAATGTCAGTACATACTTGCAAATCCTTGTTCGTAAGTACTTTTTCTGAAGTTCAACTGTGCCCCTGCATTTAGCTTTCAAAAACCCATTTGAAGTGGCAAGTGCTTATTTATGGCTTTGTGGTTTATTTACACGAACATAGGAAATCCCCGGGTAGAAATCTGTAGAATTACTCTAAATGTTTATAGATACCCGTAAACTGAAAACCAAAGATATGTCTATCAACAAAAGTGCCCTTTTTTCCTGTTTGCAATGAGAATTTTAAAAGCCTTTATTAAATTAGAAAATTTTCTCTGAACATACTTTTAGTTTATGTAGTTTACTTGAGAAAACCCTCTAAAAAAGAAGAGCCCAACAGAAAGTGTCTTTTAAGGTAACTCGAAATAAAAATTCTGTTCCCAAACCTAGCACACTGGACTCATATTGGGCCTTTAAATTGCCCTGCAAGTCAGATGCCTGGGCACCAGATCACAGCCACATGTAGATTCACCAAAAGAAAAAGAAGGAAAGTAAGAATTAAAGACAACCTTGGAAAGCCAATGGTGTTGACTTACCAAAAGCCAGGCCACAATGCAAGAGAAGCAAATTTACCTCTGAACCCACAGTACCAGGAGTGTGCAACCCTGGGGCTGGAGCCCTGCACAGCATGGGGTGTATCTGTGGCCAAAATACTACCAGCAACACAAATACATGGAGACATGTTGGACTATTATTCCTTTGGATGTTTCTTTTGAAAATAAGATGTATTTGGTGTTCTTTGAGACTGAACTAAGCAGATGAATGGCCTCTTGTTTAAAACCAGCTCTGGATTGTTGTTAGTTTGTTTTTTTTTTTTCATTGGGTGTTTTTCTGTTGTTATTGCTTTTTTGGGTATTTTTTGTGTTTTTGTTTTAGATTATTCATGCGATTCACAGGAAAACTTCATGAAATTGTCATTCCCATTCTATATTTGAAAGATGTCCTTCATCCTGGCTCTGGCAAATTGTTCCCCTGAAAACATTCCCCAAATATCAACATATCTGGGTTCACAGGGTTTTCTGCAAGTAACAGACCATCCAAACAAATTATGTTGCAGAGCACAGAATGGCACCTTCCATCCTCCCACTTCTGCAGAAAGATGGCTCTGAGGATTAGATGGAAAGATGCAAACCAAGCAGCAGAGTGGAATCATGGGGAACTCCATAGAGTACCATTGCCATGGGACACTACTATGACATTCAGAGTAATAAACATATTTTAATTTTCATACTTGAAATACTGAAAATTATTATTTCCCACCATCCCCAACTACACACAGACAAAAGTCTCCTTCTCTAAGGAAGAAGATCAGAAAGAAAATATTTTAGTTTTCACTTCAGGTGGAAAGATTTCATTCCCACCACAGCTATTGAAACTGGATGTTCCATTTCATGTTTCCTTTAGCATTTTCTGGATATCATAAATGACTTCATCTCTGTTTTTGCCATCAGAAAACTGTAAAGTTGGGTTCTCAACTGTCTGTGCTTACTTTTTTTCCCCTCAAGCAGATTTTTCAGCTTGCTGTCAATATTTACAGTTAAGCTGGTGCCTTCCTGCCACTACTGAACAGAAATAATGAGTCCCTGACAGCATGAATGCCACACTGCTTATGGACGCTTCTTCCACTGGACAGCAGTTTGGAGAAGCTTATTTTATAATTATTAACGCATTGGTATTCCCACAAAAGATAGTCTTCTCTTTACTTTCAGACTACACAGCAATAACATCATAACCATAGTAGTTATATTAGTTCATAGCCTGCCAGAATCACCTGCTCACAATCTGCAAAGCTGAATTAAAATGTTCCTTCTACTTCCACACACTTTACAGGTTATTTATGTTTACTTTAGCTGTGGATTAATAAACCTCAACCACACTGACACTACCCCTTCCTTTTTCTCCTCCTCCTTGCACATCTGTGGGCATAAGCCTTGATTCCCAGCTTCCTACCATAAACACAGCTGGGCTTTAAAGCATCTTTTGTGCCATCACTGTTGTAGCCACCTCCCATGATTGGCAGCCTGCTGCAGAGGAGACTATGGACTTCGGCTCCTGCTGCTCCCAGCAGGCACTTGCTGGTGCACAAGATCTCACAGGAACATGGCTCACATTAGGGTATCCTTGTTGTTCAGCCTGCTTAACAAGTTGCTTTGTCGTTCCATTTTTATGAGCAAAAAGATGACAGCCCTGGGTGCAGTTGTTACATCCCATTCTGTGGCCTTGGGTGGGTGATTTATTACAGCCCAAACACATCAAGGAAATCACAGTCATATCATGCCTCTCATTCTGGAGGTGCCACAGCGCTGAGGAGAGGCAGAACAGTGAAGGGATTGCAGGGGATCTGGGTCTGACTTCCATAACTACTACATCTCCCCCAGCACTGCTTGATGGGCTGGTCAGTGCTAAAGGCCGGTGCCCATCCCTTCACTTACACTTGCCTGGCTTCTGTGTTTAGACTAAAAGCCTTAGCTACCCTCTGTGCATGTGTGGAGTACCTAGTACAAAAGAGGCTTTGATCCTTGGATCCAAATGAGACTCTGATCGTGGTTAGGGCTCATAGGTGCAAATGCTGGAGAAATAATAACAGATAGAATATCACAGTGATATATTAATTACCATATAGAGGCATATAGAGTTAATAAGGGAACATTTCTGGGCAAAAATCTCATAAATAAACCAAATGCGAATGCATAAATAAGTAGAATACAAACACATAAGGCTATTATAAGGACAGACGTGGGAAACTTTTTTTTGTCTGTATGTTAAGCAGTCCTTGACATCTCTTTTAAAATTTATATATTTACACTGGCAGAAGAACAGTCCTTTCTACCTAAACTACAGAGAGAAACCTTAAACATGCTGGATAGCTTTACCACCAGATCTATTTCATCTTTCTTTTCAAGTATAATCAAATTCTTTCATGCCTACCTGCCCATTACATTTCTGAAGAACTACGTGTTGGAGTCTGAGGAAGGTATTTGAAATAATATGCCTGCACTGAAGCTAAAAAACCCCAAATCAAGTAATGACTTCTTGGAAGAAAAAAATCATACTGGAACATAAAGAAACATAAGAAATTATAGTGGAACAAAACCCCGAAGAACAGGCAAATCTTGGCCCCTACAGAGACACTGGACTTTCTAGCACTTGTGTATTTTTCTCACTCTCTGTTTTATATCAGAGGCTCAGAGGACACTAAGGGTCAGAGGACAATTAAAGGTCAGCTGGAGAAACAGAGGCACATGGAACACACTGTAGAAGTTGCAAGGAGAGGCCAGATGCCATCAGCTTCTGTGTCATGATAACACAGGGTCCAAGATGTGGCCAGAATAATTTCAAGCTCCCTCTGACTCAGTCAAGAATCTATTGGGTAAGCAGTGGTGAAAATACGAATGTTAAAAATTTCTTCTAAAACCAAAAAATTCTCCTAGTTATACAGATAGAGGGACTAGGGCTGGTGTGTATTTAACTAAAGGACATTTCTCAAGGCAGGGTTTTTACTGATATTCTGGAGCAATAAGCTCTTTCAATTAATTGAAAGTATATTTTATAATTATTTTTGTTAAAGAGAACTCCCTTTAAATATGTAATACAGCTGGCAGTCTACTACCAGTGGTAAAGGATTTATTATATCTCCTTGTACTCTATTTCTTGTAATTTACCTTATGTTCCACCTCTCAGGCTGACATTTCCCTAACTTGAACGTTGCCCATAAAGAGAATTTTTTGGAAAGCTGAAGAAAATTTCCTTTCAGCTCAGCAGTGCAGTTTTAACAAGGCTTTAACACAAGCCCGGTAAAACCTGCCTCACTGGAACCAAGACCAACCCACATATTGGTGCCTATTGCTGCAATTGGGATACAGAGAAGGGACAAAAGAATTATTCAGCCTGAATAAGACCGTTTGACCCAGCAGGCTAAATTCTTCCGAGGTGTGAGCCCTTCCTGAAACCAATGGGATTACACAGTTTTCCACCCTGTGTAATCCCTTCGGCTGAGTGAAGCTCTCTCTCTTCCTGCAAGCAAGCGGCTCAGACTTTTTCTCATCCTCCTCCCAGTTATTTAAAGATTTGTTTTTTGTAGCTGGCAGGCTCTCTCTATGAAGCCTTCAATCCACAGAACATTCACTTGTTGTGAATGTAAAATGTTTTTGTGCCCCACAGCCTGCTGGTCCCTCCCCATGAGGCTCCATGAATTCTCCCTGTCCCCCACACACCTCCCTCCCTCTCACATGCACATCTCAGCTAAGGTCTTGCTTCTCTTTTTCTCCATTCCAACCATTTCACAACCTCAGGCAGAAAGCTGGCTGTCTCTACATCTGCAGTGCAGAAAATGAAGTGTAATTTTAGGAAGGAACCAAGGGGTTAGGGTGGAAGGCAGTATATACGCTCCTTAGAAAACTACCCAGATATAAAATAAAGATTGGGCGAAGAAGAACACCGTCCTCATCCACAAGCCTTAACTGCTGTCAGAGCTGTATGAAAGCCAAGTGTAATAAGTGAAATGAGCAGTGAAGAAGAAGGACTACAAGGCTGGTCACAAGAGGTCTGGGAAGAAGCAGGGAGAGCACCCAAACACAGAGGTGATCTGGGAGTCTCCCAGAGGAATCATAAGACTGTCCTTCAGACCTGTCCCAGCTAAGCCATACCCCAAAGCCCTGACTGTGCCAGGCTCCTCATCCTGCTGCAGCCCACCTCTTCCCCTTCTCTCCCCAGGGCTGCACAAAGCTGGCTGAAAGAAACCCAAACCCTTGCTGGGCTCACTAGTGGAGAGGAGTCAGGACGAAGGAGAAGCACTATCAGGGGCATCTCAGCCCTGACAGATTTTGGGGAGGTGCTCTGCTGTAGAGGAGCAGAAAGAGAAGTGCTCTCCCATACCACAGCTCACTGCACAACCACAGGTTGTTACCTGTGAGTACAGGACAGCTGCTCCCAGCTTGCAGTGCTGGAAAGTACTGGACTGACAGCAAGTCCTCAAATCTGACAGAGTCTTGAAAGGCAACTAGGAAGGAGACACTATCACAGGAGCAAGAGAAATGCAACACTGAAATAATGCTCTTAGGAGGGATTCCCTGTGCTGGGAGAGTATGACCCTCCCACAAACATTCAGGAGTAGTCCTTCAAAAGTGGTTGAGTTTTTATTTCTACTCCCTTGCACCTTTTTGTCAATGGGCCACGCTTCAAAAGAAGCAGTCCTTCTTCTCTCACAAACCTCTGTGCTCTTCGCTGGTCAGAGGCAGCCTGCAGAAAGAGCCACACAAGTTCTATTTGCTTGCTGGGGGCTCTGTTTCTGGGGATCTCAAGGGCCTCCCTGAAACACCAGGTCCATGGAGAGGGGGTTATATGTCCTCCACTAGATCTGGTGGCCAGCTGGCCTTCCCTGTCCTCAGGCCTACAAGGGCATGTCCTGGTTGCTATTTTGCAGGGTCTTTTGTCTCAAGAAAACAGAACAATAACCCTTTTTGTGCCAGCTGCAATTCTAATGGAATTTTATCAAGTGAAGCTGTGTACTTGCACACCCCACTCCCACCCTCCAGCCCCTCAGATAAGACATCTCAGTCATCCCTCCAAAGATCCTCCAGAAGAGATTGATAGAAATACCCGAAAGAGGTAAGAGGACACACCTTACTCTCTCTGCACAGGACTCCTGACCTTAAATTCCTGAGCAAATATTTTCTTTTGTTTCTCTTTTGTAAAACTCTCTTCCCCTGTAGTACTTGCTCAAGGGAAAATCGCCTCCTTGCTATGTTTAGAAGAGCAGACTCTTTACAGCTATTAATTATGTGCCCTTTAAACACAAGCCCTCACCCAAACGTGTTTGCCCTGTGGGAAAAGTGTGCCTTTTTCACACCTCTTATTGTAAACCAGGCTGATGACAGACAAGGGTGAAAACCACCTGTCCTTATTCAACAGAATATATTGCTACAACACCCACCTCTAACAACCATGCTAGGCCACAAAGAAATCAGGATTCTGTATATGAATTTACCGGAATTATAAAAAAACCCCAAACAATGAAACAACACACCAACTAAACACAAAAAAAACCCCATCACTCCACAAGCTTCAAGATTAATAATAACACTTACACTTTTCCAGCTAATTCAACCCAGACTGCAAACAAAATCTCTCTGTTACAGGATGAAAATAGTTCCCTCATTTATACATATGGGACAGTATTCCCTCTTGATCCTTTGAAAGGAATCTAAGAAATTACTGACATCAGGCTTGCTGCAGAGTAATTTTGCTCAGTGCAAATTACACACGGTGCATTCAAATTTTGCTTTGAACTGTCCCCAGTTTGGGTGAAGATCAGGATGAACACTGTTGAAAATAATTACCTTGCTCTTTCTGGACCCAGTCAATTTACTTATTGATGTAGTAGTGCAGGGGAGGTTGTTAATGAAGAATCAAGTATTTCCTCACACTAAAGGCTTGATTCTCACGTCAAACTATCAAGAGGAATTATGTGTAAATAGCATGAGGTAACTCAAAATGAAAATATTTATGCTTGTTCTTTCTCCTCTTCCATGGAAAAGCACTGTCTTTTTTTCTCACAGAAACATTATGGAGTCAGATCCCATCACTAGGAATTAGGAAAAAAAGAACATAAATCGCTGAAATAAACAGGGCAGGAGATAACTCTCCTTTTTGAAGCCTTTATTAAAAGTGATCAGCTCAAGGTTGGGAGACCCGACGAATCCTCCGCGGGTTAGCCGTCGCAGCTCCCTGGAGTGACTCGGAGGAGGCAAATGCAGCTTTGCCCACCAGGCTACGAAGCTGGGGGTCCAGCCTCACGAGAGCATACGGCGATACACAACACCTAACCCCGATCAGGAGCTGGCAGCCTCGGCTCCTGCCTCCAACTAACAACATCTGAAGTTGTGGTGAGGGGCCATTAAGATTTTCAGAGTCTCTGCTGGCTTCTCACCTCACCCCTGATATCTAGAGACCACTTTGATCTCTGAATTCCATATTGGCTCGCTGGTTTAGGGGTTTATTAATTGCGTTTGGAATAGGGGCTTGCCCCATTGCATTTTGGCTCTAAACTTATCTGCATATCAACTCCTGGTCCCCTCCCCTCTACCATCTCGGGGGGATGCCATCCTCCCACCTGGCCACAAGCAGGGTGATGCTGATACAATAGAGTGAATTCTCAACCATAGACGGCTAACGACCTGATACTTAACCGGTGATTACAACAAACAGCTAACAAAAGCACTCCTCTGCCAGAACTGGTTAAACTTGTAATTCTACAACTTTTGGAAAAAAACGGGTAACCCTTTTTTTGTTCATAACAATCATTGAATCTCCCGGGACTGCTCCAGAGGTCAGGTATCTGCTGCTCCGAGGAATAAGTGGCACCTTCTGAGCCGCAGAAGCGTTCAGCAGCCACCAGGTGACATGAGAAGGGAATTGCAGCACTAGGAAAACCCAGAGAGGCAAGGAAATAGCTCCATCACACCAGAGGGTTGGGGTTTTTTTATGAAGATATCCTATGACTATATAGGAGGGAATGTATCTGTGGAAAACACTGAAGTAGAGTGCTGCTATCACAGAGAGTGTGTATGCTAGAGGAACTGGTGAAAAGTGAAAAATGCAGTTGTACTGAAAATTATGTTTAATGATTGTGTAATAAGATTATGTGTAATGACAATCTTTTATATTCTAGTACTGCTTTTTCATAGAACAGTTCAAGGAGCTTCAAGTAGATTAGGTTCAACCTGACAAAGGATGTTTCCAGGGATGGGGCCCATACCTCTGTGAGCTACCTGCTCCAGTGTTTCACTATCCTCATTCTAAAAAAATCTTCTTGTTTAAGGAATAAAATTATTGAGGCTCCTAGAAATTCCTGGGGCGGGGTGGGGAAGGTCTTCTTTATGTGCGTTGTCCTTTTGTCCTTACATTTTAGATAATGGTGCTGATGGTCTCTTTGGAAACTCTTCCACAATTGCACTTCCATGTCCTCCCCATATCCTGGTTCCAGAGCAGATGGTGATCTTCTCTTCCAATTGAGATGTTTTTTCTTTTTGTTTTCTATTATGGTTTTCATGCCAATATGCAAGCTTAAGATTTTGACTGAAGGAATTACATCCATGAAGCCTTGACAGCAAACACACAATGAGAGACTGAACAGTTTGGAACTGTTTAGTCTGGAAAAGATGCAACTTAGGCATATGACAAGGCTGAAAAACATAGTTTGGAGCAGGCATATAGGAATCAACAGTTTCTTCTTAGAAGGTAGGAAAAATGAAGGTACAAGTCAAGTTCAAGCCAGACAGAAAGAAATGGCTCTCCACACAGAAAGGTGGAAACATGAGGAACTTCTAGGCAAGGGACAACATGGATGCAAGAATTTTGAAAAGAGGCTAGATAGGCAGCTAAAGGATATTTGCTGGAAGTTAGTCAACAAGCAAACAAGAGGAGGATCATGAAATGTCTTTACCGAGCAAAGGATGAGGGACTGTTAAGAGATTCTCTCACATCTGTGCTCGCCTCTTCTAAATATTTTAACTCTTCTGGAGAGCCTGTTTGTGGCGCATGGTTATGACTGTCAAGCTCAAACTCTCCCCTGGCACATGACATATCTTTAGGCACACACAAAACCAAGAGTGGAACAAGGCTGTCCTCCATAGCAGAATTGCATAAGGAAAACTACAGAACATTCCTGTTTCTGAGAAACAGCTCTAATGGGATGAAGACATTATGCTTGCATGAACTGATGCATCCATCTGATGCAAACATCCTGTGGTCAGTAAAATGTGAGCTCTTTGAGAAGATGTAATATTAATTTGACTGAAATATGTGTCTGCATTTACCTTCACTTATCCCTCTTCCCAGACAGAGAGGTCATCTGGATAATTTTTTCCTTCTTGTATATATTGTGAAATGAACACCCAAAATCTTGTATTGCCTATATGGAGTTATCATTATTCTTCTGGACAAGAGCCACCACACACTTTCCAGGTCTGCCCTGCATTTGGTAGATTCATATATCAGGTTCAAGGGCCTCAGGCTTGCAAATTCCTGACTGTTAACTCTGTGATGTAAGTACAAATCTCTTCTCTCACCCTTCTGAGTATCAGAAAAAATAACGACACAAACTCACAGAATTGTAAAGAGATGGCTCACAAAAAGCTTCTTTTTATTTCTTTTTTTCTTTCCCCATCCCTCTATATGGTGGAAGATACAGAAGTGCCAAAGCTTTCACTTCTTCCCTTGTTGGCCTTTCACTGTATGAAACATTAACTCAAGATGAGCTAGATAGATGCTTTGCTTAAGCAGGTTCTCCTGATCCTGAACCTGGGAACATTTGAGTTAATGGGAAGTAGTTAACACTTAGGCTTGATGAAGTGAAGCAGCAGTTTATGCTTCGAAGCAATCTCTGGGACAGTTGCTCCTGCCATCAAGGTGGAATAATGTATGATTCGCAGACTGCTCAGCTTTTTTTCAATGGAAAGAAAGAAACCTATGTTACAGTCACAGTAACAAGAGCAACAGTTTAGCCAGCTTTTCATTAGCTGAAAAATGTCTTCTTCATTGAACCTGGTATTTTGTGTAACCATTTCCTGTCAGCAGAAACACTTAGTACATGGGATATGTGCTTTGGTAACAGCATGAGGATTAGTTAGCCAAGTACATGGATGCCCTCTTCCTTACACTAACACTGCCTTATCCAACTTTCAACAGGTCTCACAGCCTTTATGTACCTCATTTATCAGTCTAAGACAAATAATATCAGGCTGAATTCAGGGGATCTCATGGGGCTTAAGAGTAGTTTGCAAAAGTATGCTAGAAAAACTTAACCAAAAGACCTTTGCAGCTGCAAATTCTATTCATTTATTAGGCCATCTCTTATGCCATGAAAATACTGAAGTGATCACTACTATTACTTTTTCTACTGAAAATGAAAGAGGAAAAGTGAGATGTCTAAATTTGCTTGTGAAGACAGGGTAAAGAAGTAACAATTTAATTCAATTTATGAAGAAAGTGGGAGATGTGTTGCCACTGAAATATCTGAGATCAAGTAACTCTCTGTGCCTGCTAAATAGAGTAGCTGAAAATCTGCATCACAGCACAGCACTATTGATTTGAAAGAATTTGGTTCAAGTGCATCAAAAATTGCTAAACAGGCAAGTAATATACTACTGGCTCTGAAAGATATAATTTCAGCTGAGGTGTTTATGGAGGTGCAGTGCCATGTATCAACAAGACACAAATAATGGAGAAGAGTTACAACATTTGCAGGGTTGATAGAAAAACTGAATCCTCAAATTCAGCATGGCTTAAAAGTTCTGGTATAGTCACAGGTCCAAAGGAGTTTTTAAGTGACAATTAGACTCATTCTTATAGGGTTTCACTGAATAGAACATAAAAGCAAAAGCATTTCAAAGATGAATCCTCACCAGAGGCAGGAAATTTTCTTCCCGCCGTATTACAAAGACTTACCAAGATGATTTTATGTACATTTTGCAACTTGCATGGCAAGTACAGGTAATTTTCTTCTGAGATGCTTTCAAGCCAGAGGATCTGTGAGTAAAACAGTGATGACAGATGTGGAACTGCCATTCATGATTCTCTCCTCTCAGGAAATCTGAGGCAATTTGCAATAAGGTTTAAAAAAAAAGCAGCCCTCTAGCTTGTATATGACAGCTTCTCTAGAATGCTAGATTTTTCTTTTCACATAGGCACTATGGATTAGTGGGGCTCAAAGGAAGGTGAATCTCACAAGGTCAGAACCAAGCAGCTGCCATCTCTGAGCTGGCTCACCAATGGTTGGAATGAGGGCCAAAAATAACTTCAGGCTGTGATTTTTGGTCTTCTGATGCTGGAAGAAGTATTAGCCACAAACACGGTTCAAAGCACAAGATAAATTCACTCTTGTCCTTCTGTCTATTAAATCCAAAGCTCTTCCTGCCTTTCAGGCTGCTGGGAAGTAGCAGTATCTGCCAGAGATGCTGTTCATTGTATGCTACTCAATATTTTTCAATAAACACATAGAATACAGGAAAAAAAAGGCAAAACCAACTGAGATAGGAAAGAGAAACCTTCTATCAGCCTTGTCTTGCAATTCCTTTCCAATAAAAATCAGCCACACTCAGCTTGTTCACTGACTGCTTTCTAACAAAGCATTGAGCTCAACATGGAGAACTCAAATGACAAAAGTGCTGTCTGACTTTGGACTCAGAGACAGTAAATGTCCAGGATTTCTGCAAGAGAATGGAATAACCAAGCAGTCTGCACCATGCTCCCTTCTTACACAGAGGAAGAAGACAGCAGAGTACAGAAAGCCACTTTCTTGAACATTAAGCCCACCATTTTGCTGACCGCTTTCTACATGATTTTTGTCAATCCCGCTCTTAAAAAACTCTGCCTGCACTGTAAGCCATTCATTTTTACGTTACGATACCATCACGTGCATTTCTTCCTTCAAGTGCTTCTAACAACTTTGAGAAGAATTTTCTTTTCCTGTTATAGAAAAGGTCAGTACTTAATATTCTTAATTTGTTACTGGTGGTTGGCATATACAATGCCTCCTCTGGAGATAAATAAATGGTTTGATGACCATTTATATCCATAAAACTCTCACAAACTTTTCCAGACAGGAGAATGGGACAATGAGGAGGTGCAGGAAGGGACTGAATCATCCTCTCAAAAAAGTCAAAAAGTCTGCAAAAAGCTGGTCACCAGCTACACATGGGATAACCAGACAGCATGATTTTATAAGAGCACTCAACCCCAAACCTGAAAGTTTGCAATATCCACAGTTCACTTAAAATTGTAGCTTGAATTAAGTAAGTCAGCGCTTCCATAGGATAGCAGTCAGTATGTGTGGCCTATCCTCACTTCCCAATCCAGCCTGATGAAATGTAGTTAGATTGATTTCTCCCCCAAAATCATTCTCTTTGGAAGTCAGCTCTAAGAAGACTTCACTGATGCAATTTGTTGGCACTCTGTGGGGAGCAAATATACTTTTGTTTCTTGTCACTAATACTGATTTTTTTCTCAATGACAAAGTACTCTCCTCTAACTTGTGTGAGCTCTAACTCTTCTTCAGTAACAATACTACAGAAAAATCAAATTCCTTAAGATCTTATTCCAGATCATCTTTTCCCCTTCTTCACTCCTTCCCCTGTATAAAATAATTAATATCCCCTCATATTCACTAGAGCCACATAAAACATACATGCAGATTGGAAATAGCAAGCAGCAAGAATGGGAACAGAATGAGTGCAGTAATTAAGTGAAAGCAGTTGAAGCAGTGAGGTTGTTTCTGATTTGGAAGATGATGATAAAGTTTTGGTAGGGCTCACAAAGTCAAGAAAGGCATAGAGGAGTGGGAAGGTCAATTATCCTGACCTGTGGAAACAGAAGTCTATTCTAGCAAGTGTGTGTTGGCAGATGGAAGGGGACAATGTGACAAGGGGTAGAGGTAAAGCGATTATTTTGGTCTGGTAGGTAAGACCTTGGCATGAACACAGAGTTTAACAGTGAATGAGTAGCATGTATCAGTCTGAAATGTAGGAGGATGTATCAATCTGAAATTTTTGAGATTGTTCCTGCAGAGATACCAATATTCCAGCTAAAGCATTTTCCAGCAGTTTAGTTCTTAGTTCCTGAGGGAAGCACAGTCATGTACTCCTCTAGTTGTCAGTGTCTGTGCTTCCATCCCAACTCCTTTGCATTATGTCCTGAGATGTTGCTTCTGTCTGTACCTCTGAACACAATTCTGGGCAGGAAATATTCTGACTCTGACAGCACAGTATGGATGTTACAATAGGTGCTTGTCTGTGCTTGCTGTCCAAGGTAGGACTCATGTACTTCTCCTGAATGGATTTGTCTGATCAGAGATTTTGCATTAAGTTCCCAGCAAAGGCTCTCTCAGTAGAGGTTATTATAAACAAAGCTCAGTCAATGCAATTAGTCAATGATTTTTGAAACAAATCCAAGAGCTGCCTCTCACTCTGAATGATCCTTTGGCATAAAGGCTTTCTAGAACTGTTTTTAGTGAACACATGGAAACAAAGATCAAAAGAATACTTTAATGACGTTACAGGCAGTTGAGCAAGTCAGAAAAACAGAAAATGAAACTAAATCAACAGGGGAGCCAATGCCACACAGACTGCTCTGCGCAGCCTGTGAGCCTCTTCACCTGCACACACCAAAAAAGCCAGTTACACCAGGTCCCAGCAGGTTGTCAGAAACACCAAGCATATCAGCAGTGCTGCTAATTTTGAATTAAATATAGCACGGCTTATTCTCTCATAGCAAACAGAAAGAAAGCCTGAGAAACCACTACATCTTCTCTAGTAACGTGCACCATCCTGTTGCTGCCAGTGGGAATTCGTGACTGAATTCCAAACCTCCAACCCTCTTCCCTCAAAAAAAAGGAAAACATCTGAATAATGGTGATTACGTCAAAAACTGACAGCAAAATACTCATCTCTGATGTTTTCTGGCTCTGTTTCTATAGTTACATCATATATAGTGATATCATATATATCTTGTTTATGTTAGAGCCTCTCTGTAATACTTTAACAACCCTTGCTAGCAAATATCCAGGTGCTGCTGAGTTCGTCTCAGCTCTCTAGCCAACCATCCTATAAGAAAGCTAAAAGAATTTCTACAATTCCCTCAGCTTGTTCATGTACATTTAGTACCACAGCTTTGTATTAAGTTAATTTGGTCAATATTGTATTGTCTTTGTTCACAAAGCAGAAACTAGAAGACAGTTCAATAACAAGCTAAATAACCCTAAACCGTAGTAATTCAGTTTGGTTGCATTAGTTTTCTTTAAGCATATATTAAACAGGATGAACAGATGATGTCTTACTTGGCCACTTAACACAGATCTGGGACATCCTGTTGCTATCAGAGCCTCAAATGTTGCTCAAATCTCAATGCCAATGACAAGGTCACCAGGAGGAGCTGTCCATGACCAAAACTGCCTTTTGGCAATGCCCAAACAGGAATTTTGGTCATGATGGTGATGGTGGTGGTAAGAGGTGTTCAGCACATAACCAGCCTGTGATATTGTGTTATTGAAAACTGGTTTCTCCAGGTGTTTGGTGAAAGCTGTGAGAAATATAAATGACTTGCAGAAAAGGCTGAAATTCTATCAGCCCATTTTTCCTCTATAGTTATTATAAGAAAATCAAATAGTATGTGGGAAAAAACACATGAAAAGTGACCAGGATACCAAATAACCTGTTACTGAATATGTGCTGCCATGCACATATCCCATGGCATTGCAGCCTAGGCAATCAGAGCCCAAAGCCCACATCATCAATCTCCAGGCAACACGTGCTGAACTCAGATTTAAAGATTTACATGTTTTGTATGACAAAGGAAAACAAGAGCAACGAGGAATCACTCAAGAGGTAGAGAACACACACGAAAAAAAAAAAAAAGAAAGAGCTGACTGTTTTCTTAAAAACCAACCAAGAAACTGCTCAATGCGAGGAGACAATCAGTTCAGTTTTTGTAGATTTCTTAATGGAGTAGCAGGTCATACTCTGCAATGCCCCGAGCTCTACGGAGAAAACAACAGTTGCTTTTCCATTTGACCGGTGGACATGCAAGAAAGAACATCAGCAGAAATGCTGCACTCCTGTTTAACCACGGAAAGCGGGAGATAGCAGAGATGATCAGATGGTATCAGCTGTAGTCATTGCAGTGAAGCAACTTCTCTCTCCTTTAAACAATGCCTGTCAAATTAGTATGATTATTGGATATTATGACACTACAAATAACAAAATGACCTCACACGTAACACAGGAAATCATAACAAATTGGATAAAAGAAGCTTTTCAAAGCTAAAGAAAGAAGTAGTAACAGACTGTACAGACTAGGTCCTATGTGACAAGGCAATGAAAAACAAAGCCTGAAATAAAGTAGTGCCCAAACTGAAAAAATACTGCTAGGAGACTAACCTGAAAACTTTTAGTAAATTAGCATATACGATAATTTATTAAAAAATTAACTAATTATATCTATCTAGGTCAAAGCTGATCAGAAGTTTGTCATTAGGCAGTTTCATGAAAAAATCGTACTTCTGTTAAAAGCAAAGGAGTTGACAAACATATAGATTATCCTTGATGGTTTGGGGTTTGTCATAATCAGCTTTTAAGTCACTAAGGTATTTCAGCATTTTTGCTTTCGTATTTCTCTCGTGATCTCATAATTTTGCATTTGGCTTGCTGAGTTCTCCTGTGGATGTAGCTGTAATAGCTGTTCACATTCCTGTTAAGGATGTTGTTTTGGCTACACTTGCCTGAAGTGTAAGCATGTACATTTGTGCTGTAAATAAGAAGTGCACAATGGTTTTCAGCTGTATCTACTCACCTTCCCCACACCAATGTTTCCCTACCTCCACCCCAGCATTAATGCTCTTCAGAAGGACAAGAATTTGCCAGGTCTAATGCATCTCCCATCACTAGCAATCTTACACATAACATAGGGGTACCAATTCCAGTAACATCCTAGTAATGTCCTTAAGAAATTAATGGCTCTACATTGGCCTTTCCAGGATATTTAGCAACTGAAGCCCAAAGAAGGAGTGGTTGCTTTGCACCATCCATCCCACTGTAGGATGAAGATGTGACAAAGAACTAACCTGGGCTTGGGAGGCAGGTAGCATCCACTCATACCACAGTGATGCACATTTCATATTTGCATGAAGGAGCAGAATTAAGATTATGTAAGTTATCTTAATGACACCATGCCTTTTTTGAATGTTTGGTTTTGCAGGATTGCTTATAAGCTATGTAAGGAACAGCCAACCATGAATGATGCACTCAAATGGTATAACCAGTAGGAAAGAGAGGGAGGATGCTTGGACTGTCATGGACTGTCAACAGTCCTGAAAGACTTTCAGACTAGGTACAATCTCACACAGCTGTGGTGATAAACATCATATTCCACCATAAAAGAGTGTGCCAAGAGACTGTCAGAGGTGACTGTCATGCAGCAAAATCCAACACACCAAATGAATCCATGCCAGTGACCACAAAGTCTATGGCAGCCAGGTTTTCTTCACAGAAAGAGGTGTCAGTTATATTCTGTAATGCAATCCACTCCTAGCCAGCTTTAGAACAAGTTGAGTTTTCAATCCTTCCAGTCTATTCAACTTATCACTATATGATGTCACCCAAAAAGAATACAAAAAAACCCGACCAGCATTTATTTTGGTGTGCTTCTCCTCTCTTGATCTCTCCCCCTCACCCTTTTCAGAAACTGCTAACAAAAGTGAGTAGTTGCAGTGTTTCTGTTCTGTAAATGGTTTCGTGCTTAGCAGCAGGCACCAAAAAGGTTCAGTTCTTGCTCTGATCCTGTGTTTATATTGAACTGGAGGTGATTTTAAGCCATCTTCCATATTTGGGGTCTACTCAAAGCTGAGTGACCTAAGGGCAATCTACTGATGCTCCACCTCTGACGTCTACAGAGAGGCCCTTTTGAGCCTTGAACAAGTAAAGAACAGCCATAAAATTCTCCCTCGCTGCCTCACAAGATCTAGTGCTGAAACTCTGTCCTGCCCAGAAAGTCACAAAGTGGCCTTACTGCCACTGACAGGCCTCAAAAACAGGAATACAGACAGGGAGAAATCCCATTTTCCCTTTCAGGCTTTTTGGATAATTGACTCAATTGCCTGAAACAGTAAAAGTCTCCCCTGAGATACATCACCAGGCTAAAGGAATACCCCCGATTCCTCATGCCTCAAGAGATTGTTCCAATGAGCAGCAATATGAAAGAAATGACAAATTGGGCAAAGTCTTCCTTAACGGATGCTTAAAAGAAAAAGGAAAGAGAGAAGGGCCACTTGAGGCACCTAAAGCTGTTAATAGTGACAAGACAAGAAGGGATTTCTGGTTAATCAACATCAAGGTCAGAGTCTTGTGGAATAAATTTCATATACAGTGAATAACTCACACCGAGTGATGGCATGTTTAGCATCAACTCTTGGCAGAGATTTGTTTGCTTAATGACTTTTCTCTTTTTTTTTTCAGGCCCGCAACCTTTGACTGAAGAGAGTTTGTTAAAAGAGCTAAATGTCACTGAAAATGTGCTGTTAATTCTTCTCATCAGCAGATGCTAACCACGAAGTGATAATAAAGAGAAAAAAGAAAAGACTCCAATCAGGATTATGCTGGGTAAGTGCAGAGACCCGCATGACTCTGTAACAGGCGGCTCTCATACTGGTATTCCAAATACATGTCACCAACCCTGGTTTTGCAAAAGGGCTTTGATGTTCGTTTGCAGATGGATACACTGTACTTTTCCTTTGGCTTGTGCAAACAAAGAGAGGCATTTTGGTTTTCTCGGCAAATACTGTCAGATGTTTTATGCGCAGCAATAAAAATTAAGTAAATCTTTGATATTACAAGTCTTCCTCACTTGAAAAAGCTTGGCTCAGCTACTGGTGGATGTAAAGAAAGAAACACATAATTTTTTTTTCTAGATAAAGAAGTTTATAGATGTCTGTAATGTTTTGAAGATCTCAGCATTCGCTGACTTTAATGATCTCTGTGGAAGCTCGTGGGAAGCAAGAGTTGGGGAAATAAGCACATTAAACCAGCCTTGAGATCTTCCCAGATTCTGACCTTTGCTGCACACATCCCTCCTATATCTAAATCATCTCATTGATCAATGTAATTAAGTTGGGAGCAACTATTCTTCTCAAGTAAAGTTTTCTGTTC
The DNA here is from genome assembly GCF_027477595.1 of Haemorhous mexicanus. Taxonomy (NCBI): domain Eukaryota; kingdom Metazoa; phylum Chordata; class Aves; order Passeriformes; family Fringillidae; genus Haemorhous; species Haemorhous mexicanus. Next base: position 17,032,624 of record NC_082344.1, on the reverse strand, counting down.
TGATTTCATGCTGGAGGAACACTTGGGCCTTCAAAGGCTTGCATGTTCATCCTCATTCAAGTTAAAAGCAACAAAACCTCACATCTAAGAAAAGTTACTGCTCTCCCATCAGTGGTAACCACCCTCAGGCTGTGTTGTTCTACTTTTTTGCCAAGGAAAAGCATAGTATCGCTACATGACTGTTTGTGTAAGCTTTTAGATTTACTTTTTTTTAAAATCAGGGTTGGAGTAATATTGAGACACCTTTACAGATCCACTAACACTTGGTTTTAGTTTTGGTTTTATGCCAGCTGCTGTTAACAGCAGTAAACCACATATAGCAATTTCTTTCCTGAGGAGAGCAACAGCTTCTTGCATTCCTTCTCACATTCAAAATACTTAGCAGAAACCTGTGCAAACTTTGTGAACCTCATGGAGCATTGCCACTGAGGTGAAATGGAAGGTATGAAGTTCCAACTCCCTCTCTCTGAAGCTCTCAGATCTTCCACTTCTCCTTCCTGGAAAGGCTACAAAACAGTTCTTGGTTTTATGAGCACTGCACAAAGTGTAACAGAATTTCTACACTACCATTTCAAAGGTACTGCTTCTGATCTCATGAAACCATGAAAAGGACCATTTTTTAACCTTCCTCTTGTGGCTCAAATCAAGCAGGGATTTGAGCTGTGTGCCTGTAGGTGGTTTTGGGCATTTTCCACAAGCATCTATAATTACTATGTAACTATAGCTAGCACTATTTGAAATTAATTATATCTAAGGCTCCAGCAACACAATCTGGAAAGGCTGTGACCCTCAGTAATTCTGTATGTTCTAAAATTGCTTCTTAGAGTTTCATAATTCATTAAACCATCCAAAATTCTTGAAAATATAAGACATGACCTCACTAATGACCACTGTATCATCTCATCTTATCTGACGTAGTAACACTACACATATATGTGCACATGCCCCCAAACGTACTTTTTCGTAGGAACACACCCTCAGTGATATTGTTTTGCATTTAAATATATATTGCTTTTAAATTCTTAACACAGATGTGACTAAAAGGATCTCTGGTAGCAGAGAAATTAGATTGTGAAGTCAAGTGAGAAAGCCAGAAAATACAAAACCGTTAAAATCACATTTTCTATTCAAGGAGGGCAGAGTTTGATCTTCTCTTTTCCAGTATTAACTCAGGACAACTTTACTTCAGCTGATGAAGCTTAAGGAGTTAAAATCAAAGCAGCCAGAACTACATGTCTCTCCTTTCTAGAAACTAAAAGTTAACCTTTTAAAGCATAAGTTTCTCTTTTCAGGGGTTTTGAGCATTTGTAGGTGTCTTGAAACCAGACTGATAAAGGTTAATAGTCATGATTACTTAAAATATGTTTAAAGTAGGCCAAATCCTCCTTTAATGACCTTGAGATGTGCTTAGTAATCCTGGTTCCTAGAGAAATTTGTGGCCACTCCAAGGTAACTATCACCATTTCATTTCTTTACTCAGGTAACTATTAGGAGGAGCACTCTCCAGTTTATTCTACAACTTCTTGTTTTCCCCAAGAGTTACAAGGTGGAAAAGCACATGTGGAATCTACACATCACATTAGTTGTGCTTACAAAGAGATCCCCTAATGCTGTCAGATATTGATAGGGCACATTTCCTTTCCAAAGATTAAACCTAGGACCCACAAAATTCTTTCATGTGTTTCCCATGTGCTTCCTCAAAATATCCAGCCATATTTTGGTATGCATCACAAAGAAGCTAAACTGAGGGAAGGATGAAAACTTCCCTTCTGCTCTTTAGAGACATAATTAAGAATTTTATTTTTATGTTGTAATTCCTTAAGCAGAAGAATTAAACTAAATCCTTTGCACCTTGACAGAAACACCAAACACAAAGTTCTCAATTAACCCTGTAAGGACAGAGTAAGCAGGGTGGGTTTTATCACCACACACTGCTCAACAGGAGTAAAGCAGATTGTTCTCCCTGTTTATCCATCCTCTCTCATCAGATGCCAGGAAATACTTAAAGAAGAAACAGCTATGCTTGTCATGAGCTCTAAGCAAACAATTATGTGAGCTAATTTTTGCATATAACAGACTGTGTTATTCCTATAGCTACTGAAACCTACACACAGGCAAATCTCACAGGTATTTTGTTACTCATGCCTTTCATGCTGTTGCCAATGTTGCTCAAATTACACTGCAGAAACTCAGGATAATTGGTGGGCACCTTCATGTTTGATGCTTGGGATTGTAGTCACTGTCTGGCAAAGCTGGCTCCCTCCACAACAGGGAATTAGAAAGTGATTTGCAGTCCACTGCAACACCAAGACTCAAAGGGCTGTGCTGCTCTCGCTACCCTTCATATCATTAAATCAAACATTCGCATAAGGTATTTAGGACCTGCTTGCCAGATTGCAAAGGTAGATGTTTTTTTTGGCTCTCCCAACAGAGCTGAGCCCTGAAGTGAAGCCAAGACCTGTAATCATTTGCCTTGGCTGAAACAAAAATAAACATACCCTGTACAGTATGCACTTCTGAGGTAATTACTGCCATTAGATCACAGCCCGGAAATGAATTTTAAACCATGCAAAGTGACCAAATACAAAAAAACGCCTATGTGAAAATCATGTTAAATGTCCAGTTATTACAAGTCAAAGCAAGAAGGGCTCAACTGAAAGAAGGAGCTTTAGCTCCAGCCCACCTTGTGAGACCCAGCCACTGCAACGCACATGATAGACTTAAATTATCTCTTGGTAGGGGCTGACCCACAGGCCCAGCATGAATGGGCTAGGGATCCCATTTGAGGTACTATTGCCTCTAGCAAGATAGACATCGTGTTCCTTTAGCACCGCTTAAAGGTTGCGTTACATCTACTATGTGTTTTCCCCTCTGCATTCTTTAATTTCTCTCTGTTGATCTCCACTGCCACATAGGCATTTACCAGCCAAGCATCACCCAGTCCAACCTTATTTCACCTAATTAACTCCTCCCAGACCTCAAAAGTCTAAAAAGGGAGACTCATTTCTTTGTAAGGTTCTTTGGAAAAGGACAGAATATATCAAGAGGGTGACTTGATTCCAAGTACTCAAACAGCTTCGAAGCCCAGTACAGCAGCTGTCCTGGAATGTCACATCACCTCTCTATTTCAATCCACTTTCACTCTTCACAGTTGTCAAGGAGACAAAATCGATTCAGCACTCCTTCAAACACCAAGACATGGAATATCCACAGGAGGTCATGAGAGCTTTAGACCCTGACTGCCCCAGCAGAAAGCTGTCCTGTCCCAGGACTTCCCTCTGAGAACCCCACTGAGAATCAGCATTTCCCACCAGCCCACCATCAGGATCATGTATAGCTCTGGCTTTTCAAGGTCACTTCTGTGAGCCAGAGTTATTAATTACTGCACCATTCCAGCCTTTAAAGGTAATAAAGAAGTGCTCTGAGCTTGGCTGACAAAAGCACTCTGTGTGGCAGCATTGGTGACACTGGGACGCTTGTTAGGTGTGCTTGCCTTTTCCTTGACCTTGCTGTTACTTTGAAGCCATCAGAGGCTGCTGCTCAGAGTGGCTTCAGAGTCCTTTGTTAGACTTACTGCCATTGACTCAGCGATAGCAACACGATGTCTTTAACTTCTGTTTCAGAAAACAGTCATTCAAATAAAGGATACACTGACAGCCCATTAACTACAGCAAAGATTGTTGTTGCTGCTACTGTTTCACAGAGACCTATTTAAAAATAGATTAGGATCTTGGAAACCACTCAGCTTAGTCTGCCTTTTTTCTCCTCTTCTCTGCAAGACAAGTTACCAAACCAAACCCGGCATTTGCTTCCCCTCTGATCTAGTTACAACTTCATTATAGCAATATTGGTCAGCAGCAAGTAACTTATTAAATAAATGCCCTTTAAGTGCTTCTACCTGGATAGTTGATTCAGATAACAGAGAGATAGAAGGAAGAAAGGGCCTGTCTTGGCTCTGCCCATTTTCCACAGTCCCTTGTAGTATGGGCAGGAGGCCATTCCAGTTCTTCAGGAACAGCTGAGCAGCATCTCCCAGTGCTGCAACCAGAGGAGAAATTATGCAGCTCTTTCAAAGCCACATTGGCCTTTACAACAATCTTAAAAAAACCCTTTACTCTAATCATCTGGCATTTGTTCTGCACACTCCAGCAAATGTAGCTTTGTAGGAAATGTTTGTATATATGCATTTATTTGCTTTCCCAACACAAAACAGCTCAATCTCTGCAAATCTTTTTTCAACAAAAATGATTTTGCTATATTTTTACCCCCCACAAAGTTGACAAGGTCACCCTGGAAGCCATTGTCATCCACTACCAAGAGACAACAGCCCTCCCTGCCTGCAGAGGGAAGAGTGCAAAAGGTTCAGGATAGACAGATTGTCACAGTGTGTCACCAGAAGGGTGGTGCAGGCTTGGTGATGAACAGCATAGATACTTTTAGAAAAAGTAGAAAAAATCCCAACCTTATGAAAGAAATGTTCCACTTCATGGGCTTAAAATAAACAAGATCTACCATAACCACTACACTACTGGCTTCTGAGCACAGCTGCCTCTTCATCTCACCACTTGATATGCTACAATTGCATTTAAAGAATAGCTACACATTTAATGAACTTACAAAAGAGTGATTAGGACCTTCACAAAACACCAAGAGACCTAATACCTGTCAACATCATCATTAACCACACAAATCAGTACCACTACCCTTTCCCCCCACTCTTGCTGTGGGAAGCCACCACTAGTAGAACTGTCCAACACATAGTTTGCAGAAAGCAGGCGACTCTTTCTGGCTATTTCACAATGAGGTGTCCAGAGGTGACTCAGCTAGATGGGATTTGTTTGTTTGTTTGAGTGAGGTGTTTTGTTGTTTGAGTTATTTTTAAACCTTGAGGCATAGAGAAGCTTCACAAAGGGATTTGAAAGCAAATCGTAGTGACTCAACCTAAGTGTGACTGTGTAAGTATACTCAAAAACTGACATATATACATTTAAATTTACCATTTCTTCAGTACTGTTTGACGTGAACAAATGCTTAAATTCAAGCACAGTAGCAGATAAATGCTCAAAGTTCATGATGCACATCTTAAACTACCAGAACTTATGAACATCCACAGGCCAGATCAATTAGTATGCTGCTTATGGCATTGCAGAAGATCCCATCTTGGTTTCTCATTAGCACTTATTTCTCTGCCCAAGATCACAAGTCTTAAACGTATAGTCATCCAAAGCAGAACACTTATATCTGTCATTAGATTCATGAGATATGAAATTTATTAAATCCATGAGACCTCTTCTCTTTCCTCTAAAAATTCAAAACTACAATAAAAACTTCAGATCATTTGAGGTAGTCTTGCATTAACTTTGATGTTTGCCTCCTTCAGTGATGTAATATACTGAACATCTACTTCCTGGACCAAGAATTTTGCAAAGATCACTGTATTATTGCAAGAATGTTTACTTGCCATCTAACCTCACTTTAAACCAAACAGTGAGGTTTTTTCCCCTTACAAAGAGAAATGGTTAAACAACCTTTTCCACAGGCCTATAATCAACCCTTCAAATCAAACATGAATTACAGACTCTCATTTATCAATTGATCCACTGCTTTTGGGTGGGATATTTTTTCCTTCACTTTTTTTGGGTGCAGCAGATAAAAGATGCAGTTGTACTATCATAGCCCGTTGCTTTGTAACCAAACTCTGCATGGGAGAAACACTCCTCTTTTTTGTGAAGGGGCAAGAAGGTACAGAAAGAGGGAAAGATTTTTTCCTCTCTTGTTTTCCTCTTTGACTTAAGCTTTATTGTTGTCATCATTTTGAGGCTTCGGGAGGAGTGTAACTGGAGATTGTTGCTCCTATAAAAGTCTTTGAAAGCCATTGTGTAGGTGGGTCAAAGAGAAACCAACTTAAAAACTAACAACTTTCGAATTTCAGCAGCCAAAGTTAATGTTGACTAAGAACTTAAAAAGAAGGGGGAGGAGGTAGAAAAAAAAAAGTGGCCCTACAGAAAGCAAGGGCCAGCTGAGAGATCTAGAGGACAGCAGGCTCTGAAGGGGCAAAGCCGTTCCTTTTGATGTGGGAGGTCTGCAAGTAACCTACTGGGACACTCCCTGGGCTGGCTCATTAACCATGTCACCAAAGCCCCCCAAGGTCCAGAGAATCATAACATTATCTCTGACATTACCACACAGATACAAGGTTCCTTAGGCAGTCTATAAACATGCCTGTACTAACCAATTCATCGTGGTTTGACACCCCTGCAAGAGCTGGATGCCCTTTAGTGAGCCACATGAATTGCCCCAGTCATTCATCAAAGTTTCTCAGAGTGCATTTCACACAGCATTAAATTTAATTAAAGCAACATTGACTGCATTGTAATCCTCTGGAGGCTCTTTGTCAGAAGGAGCTGGAACACTTTCTACTTAAACATCTATTGTTTAGGTGGGATTTTTTCCCCTCTTCTGTTGTCTGAACCAAAGTGATTTGCTGCCTCTCCGTTTTTTATTTAAAAACTCATATGTCATGAAAAGTTCTATCAGGCAAACAGAAATCCCAGCCTGACATGACAAACAGTTCAGCTCCTATGCACTTGCCTGCAGATGCTGGAGAATATGGAAGATTGCTGTAAAACTGACAGACATGATAAAAAACAGCCCTTGACACACAGAAATGAAGATTAGTAGCAGATAGGATGTGTGCAGTTAAAGCCACCTGTTTGTCAGCACACGTCCCCGTGCATGTCTTCCCATTTTGGTGCACCAGCCAGGGGCCAGGGTCACCTTCCCTTGATGCGAGGATGAACGGTGGCTCCAGACGCACAGAGCGCTCCGTAGTCCAGGCCACCTTTGCCAAGAGCAGTGGTTGTACCAGACCCTCACACCAGCGCAGGGTTCTAGAAGTGTGCATTCTTCTTGGTGGAAAAGAACCAGACAGAACCCAAATCTCTGAGTCTCTCTTTTGCCAGGTTTGCTTCACCCACACTGGAATCCCACTGGTTTAATTTACCTGCTATTTTCTTGACCCCTTCTAAATCAGCATCAAAAGACAAGCTTTTTTCCCCAGCCTAGTTGTTTCTTGATCCTTCCTGCCATACAACAGCAGTGTAAAAGCTCTACCCTTCTGTTTGATGTTAGTCTGGGAGAAGACATAATTCTCAGAAACATAAAGATTATTCCAACACTGCACTATAGTGAGAACAGATGGAAGAACAGTCTTGCCCAAATGAAGATGCTGTTGCACTCACTTTTCCTCCTTGTGATCAGGAGCAGTTTTTGAGAGCTCTTTATCTGCGTGCAGTAAGCAGAGTGGGATCACATACCTTCATTAAGAACACAGGTGAAAAAGTCCTTTGTTGTTACAAATGATAACTGCAGAATAGACTAAGGAAAATCTATCTAGAATAAGATTTGGTGGCTAAAACACTGATTTTGCTACCCTACTCTCTCCTCACTCCCCTATAACTTGGTTTACATTTATATTGAGGTGATATTCCCATTTTCGTCTTACCAATCATTTGGGGTCACAAAGACAACTTCTCAGTCCGTCTACTATGGATGTATGGAGTAGCCTCCTCCTTGCTTTATTCTCCAGCAAGTAATCTGGAAAAATCAATCTCATTATTATTACTACAGGGGCCTGGAAGCTTCAGATCTTTCTTTCTTTGTAGTTTTGATGAGGAGAGTAGAATAGAAGGCATTCACATTGCCATCATTCATGGTTATTAGTAGAGGGGGAAAAAAAAAGAAAGTAGAGTTTTGTATTTCTACAAAGGAAAGCAACTAAGCAATTCTGCCCAAAAATGGATCTGCTTAGGCCTTGAGGTTTCAAAGGATCTGGCAGGGGGGTCTTGGGAGAAATTCTGTGTTATGCTCGGCCAAGATCAATGTTATTGTTTATCTCAGAGAAGTATTTATTTCCAGTTCTCAGTACTTCTCATGACTCCTCATGTGAGATCCTCTGCTGCCATGCCATCATGGAAATGATTCCATAAAATAATGGGAGGTACTGAAGAATCAGATCATTTCACAGGATGCACCCATCTATGCCACAGACTCAGGGCAACGCAGTGCTTACCAGCCCAGAACTTGTTTCTTATTGCTTGCCAGGTCTGAGATTTAAGAAAAGACCCAAAGAGATTCAAGTTCTGCACAGATCCCAACCCTCAGGGCATGCCCCTCACCCAGGTAAAAGTATATTTACAGTTAAGCAGAAGTTATATGAATCTAAAACCAGAATTGCTTTTTCAAAGCTGTAGTCTGAGAGCTTATGCAAGGACTCAGCTGATGAGAACTGAAGATTTACAGAAAGTATGGAGAATTGGCACTTGACAGCTCTGGAAGAAAGAGCTTTTTATCTCCCTATAACTCTGCCCTAGAGCTAAAAGAAGGAGAGAAATTTGTGTAACCAGATTAATTCAAGAAACTCAGCCTCACTACAGTGCAAACACCACTTTTCCATTCTTCATACATACTCACTGAGAAGAGAACCTTACTAATACAACAAATTAAATTTCCCCCAGAAAACCTCAACAATCAAACTCAAGAATTTTTGCCTTAGAGAAAAACACAGCTGAGGAAAAAACTAATAGCTTATATTCTTTAACAGCTTTTGCAGGAATTTTGCATTGTGCTGTTTGAGTGGAGCAGAGCTAAATGCAGAGCTGAAATAAAGGTACAAGTCCTCCATGTCTCACACACACAGAGGCCATCAGATAGCTGTTAATGCTGCTCTGGGGTGCTACCATCTGCAAAGTGCTGCATTAGTTATGTATGGCATGCTGATTTTTCTACTGTAATTGCACACATATTCACACCCCCCATCACAGCCTCGATGGTAAAACTTGTGCATAACATTATACTTTAGACGACCTCCTGCTGATTTAGAAAGAAAAACTCTAACTTTATTCTACTCTCCCTAGGTATTTACTTCAGTTTCCCTTTCAAGCTTCTCAAACACACAATAAGCTTTTGATTATCAGGGTTTTACGTGCTCCACTGGACACCCAGTGTGTATTTATGAATGGAATTAATAAAGAAGCAATCTGACTCCATCAAGAGAGCATTTTCAGCTACTCTTAAGTGTCACTGAGCAACAGAAGTAGAAATTGAGATGAGCTATAGGCCTCCAGCCTTCATTTTTTACATTTATTTAGTTGCATCCAGAAAAAGTCTTAGAAATTAACATTTGTTATATTAGGATTTCTGTACAACCAATTCATTTAATTAACTGAAAAAAATATTAGGGGCTACATATACAAGCAATCCAAACTATAAAACTACTTGTGTTGCTTGAGAAATACAGTAATATTACCCCTCTTTAAGACGAATCATTTTGGTTTAGGTTTTCTCCCTCCTCCACACAGATTTTTCAAGATGTATTTTCACCTTTTTTTTGCAATTGTCAGTGAATTCTCATAGAAATTCTTAAAGTCCAGATTGCAGGTTACTTACAAATAAATAATGAACTAAAATGAGTTGTCCCAAATAAAAAGAAAGGAAGAAGCGGGGCGGGTGTGTTAAACCTTGCCTTGACAATTTACACTATTGCCCTTAACATTAAGGACAAGTATTTTGTCCTTAACATTAAATATTAAATGCTCATGACATTTCAATGAAAGTGTTTATAAACATATCTAAAATCAAGCTAGTTCTGTTGCAAGACACTGTCTACTGTCCCAAGAACAGCAGCCTACTCTCAGCTGAATTAAGTTTTTTTGATGTACGAGAAATCAGGGGGAAAAAAAGAAAAGCAAAAGGGAGGTTGGGACATTTCAGGCACAACAGGAATAAAGGACTAGTTTAACTCTCTCTAAAGAAAATGCTGAGAAGAAAGATTTCCCAGGACAGATAAAGAAGAGTTTATGAGCCTTCCAAGGACTTAGATACTGCCACAGGGCCAGGGATACAGATGATCGACACTGCCAGGCAGCAGCTTCCAGTAGAAGCCAAAGCAGGGGAGGTACAGCTGCTGTTTCTCAACATCAAACTTCCTTAGGTTTTAGCCAAAATCCTTTCATTATTGCTTTAGAGGTGCGGCCATCTCTGCAAGAAGTGGTGATCATTTTTACGTCTGTTAATGTCAAGGTACCTGCATCCTTTGAGAGATCCAGGTCAAAAAATTTCAATATCTATCTGCATTAATTCTGATGTCACAGCTAGATAATAATTGTGTCTTAGGAATGATGACTCAAAATATGATGTGGGAAAGACTAATGAAACTTATGTGTATATATATATATATATATATATATATATATATATATATATATATATATATGTGTGTGTGTGTGTGTGTGTGTGTGTGTGTGTGTGTATCTTTAATACTCAAACCAAGGAGGACATTCTCCCACATGAGAACCAAAATGAGGCCTTCCCCTACTTTTTCCACCTAGTCCCACTCAATTTACTAAGCATACCTTGCCTGGAGAAGGAAAGTGTGTCCTGCTAGTGTGTCCTGTGCACGAAACCCCTGATAACACACTCCCTGACAAATCCCCCACGCTGTGCAGCCACAGCAACACGGCCACCTCCTGCCTCATTGTGAATGCCCAGACTAGGCAAACAAGATGACTCACAGCTATTCAGGCAAATTTGGGCCACCATGATGGGAAAGGTGCAGAGGGAAAACATTATGACCCGAACTCTTTTGAAACAATCTGACAGTTGATAGATGAGCATCCATAAAATGACAAAGGATCCCTGTGTAAAGCCCCTTGTTACCAACATCTTCTCCCTGGGAAACTAATTACTCTGTACTGTCAGTGAAAATATCATTTTTCCGGTAATTGTTTTCCCTTTTCAGTGACAAAATGACCACAAGAAGTCACCTCACCTCTAATTTTTTGCCATACTTGAATTAAAACCATCATGCAATACTATTCATGTGAGGTTGTCTCACTTAGCTCCTTACATCTGTAGAAATAAGTAACACTAAGCAAATTCTAAATCACCAGGAATGTGTTTTTATGATGCTGATTTCCAATTGTTGTTTGCTTTGTGGGCACTGCAAAAGGCATCAGAGACAGCAGAGTTTATCTCCAGGCTGCTGTAGCAGTAGTGAGAGAGGGATAATTGTTGTTGGATGGAAGTCGCTAAAGGCAAAGTGTTGTCTATCAAAATGCGTTTTAACAAATATTGGGTGGTGCAGTTTTCTTCCTCAAGCGCTGGGTTTGATTCTCTTTGGGTAAACTTACCATGTAAATCTGTCTTTACAATTCACTTGTGTAAAAAGCAGAGAAGGTCCTAATCCAGCCCGCAGGTGTAGTTAATCCCAACCCAAGGGAGGCTATGATCCAAAACCATTCCAAATTTGAAGTGTTACTTGACTTGTATGTATGATCTAATTTACATGATGCTGCAAGATTTACAGATCTTGAAAGCTGAATTTGATTCCAAAAAGTGTTTTTAGGACACAAGGAATCAAATTCAGGTGTATTGTTTCTGTTTAGTTTTTTTTCTTTTATTACAAACCATTGCTGAGTCTGTCATATTCTATAAATCTATAGAAATAAATAACACAAATTCTGAAACTTAAGCCTCAGACCACTTTTTACATTCATTAGTGCTAGAAGAAAATAAAGGTTTTTCTACAGAAGAAAACAATTTATTTGATTGTTCAAAAGTATCTGCTCAACTCAAAGTTTTAGTACTGCTTGTGAGGTTATCATAAGGAAAATGGTTTAGTATAATTATACAGCATCTAACCACAAAGGCATATGGGCAAAAGTTTCCTAAATAAATTGACAATCCATTAGGCATCAACTGTCAAAAAAAAAAAAAAAAAAAAAAGAGAAACAAGGTGTCCCTCAGCGAAGTGTAAAAAGGCATTATACTTAGCCACAGAATCCCACATTCAAGGATTATACAAAATGTCATGGACTGAGTAGCCAAGCAGATAGGACAGGAAAACTGGAGTAATTGACCAAACCAGAGGGAAAGAGCTGCTGAGACAAGGAGCATCTTTCACCTGCTGACCCATTCACTGTGGCCACAAGGATCCTAGTCCACAAAATTAACTATTACTCCAACTAATAACTGATAAATCCTGTTGCAAAACTTGCTTTGATATTAGAATACGCACACAGGGCAATTTGAAGAGGAAATTAAATTACCGGGGTCAGCAATTCACTGTGGTTAAAAAAGCCAAGGTCAGAAGGAACCTTCTGATGACTAGGTTCAATTCAAAATTTAGTTCTCTCAAACAGTGGGACTGAAGTTTTCATGTTGTCAGCAGAATGTGTCAGTCTGGAATCTCCCAGTCACTGCATTTCATGTTCAAGTTGTTGTCAGCTTCCCCTGGGTAACATAATCATCTCCAGTAAATATTTTCACATAATCTACTAAAGACAAAAGCCTTGTTTCCCTGTATAATTTCTTCTGTGTTCCAGGGCACATTGAAAAATCACCATTCTTACCGCCTCTGGGAAAAAGCCTTATTTCTTGCTAGAGCTTTTTTTCAGCAGGGAACAATTAGCAAGAAAAAGAGAAGAGCTTTTCTGTTCATTTCATTCTGTGCCATCTTTGTATGAGTCAGGATATAAAGGAACTCAAATAGTAAATGTCACACAGCTGTGCACCACCGCAAGTGAAATAATCAGCTCTGATATTGTTTGGAGAGACTTATTTTTAGTGGAAGAAATATCAGCTTTTCAGGTTTCTTATGAAATGCTATTACTCAAGCATAAGGATCAACTCTGTGTTGATTATGAATAGTTAAAAATGTAACAAAAAATGCTCATTTGAAACATCTCACCCATAAGTGTAAACTTGGGAAAAAACCAAGTAACTTAAGCAAATATGCAATATAGTATCTGTAAGAACATTCATCCTAGGAAAGGGAACCTGTTTAGACAGCCAAATCAAACTCCCATCAGTTAAGTCTAATTTTTTCTTCACATCACCAGTTACAGCTTCTCCTTAGGAGGAAACTTCAGTGATCTCTAATCTCATGTTACATCCCTGCTCATCAAGACCTCACACCTGTATGGGACAATCCATTCTTTTAACTCACCACTTGTTGAGGGTTCTGGGTCTGACAGCACCAGCCTTGCTTCAGCAAGAGTCAGCTAATGGACATTGCTGGCAAGGAATTTAATCTAAATTATGTTTCACATGGACTTTACTCTGTTAAAGAAAGACCACACAGATAAGTACAGTGTAAAAACCAAATTTGATTCTCTGCTTATGCCTATGAACCAAGAGACTGGGGTGAAGCCACAAAGTCAAGCAGCTGCAGAATTGTTCTGAAGCCCTCCTACAGATTTCAAATGGTGAAGCAAAATGCCAATGTCTGAAGGATTCGTTCAGATTTCAAGGATAGGTTTGTCTTTCTTCACTAAAACTACTTTGGCTTTTATTCAAAATGGGTACAGAGCAATTCAATACAAGAGCAATAAAAGTTTTCAGCCGCACAATACCCTATCTGCTGCAACAAGAATTACTCAAGTAGAAAGAATAGCTAATCTTCTCTTATTTTGTACTCACAAACACAGATATCCAGAAATACTAGCTCAAAGACGAGCTACACACAGGTAAATAATTCAAAATACTTTCCACAACTATTCATGAGTTTAGAGCAAAAAAGGAAAGCACATTACTGACATTCTTTTCGGTCGGCTTCAACCAAACCAAACCAAACCAAAAAACAAACAACCAACCCTCCCCCCCCCCAAACCAAAACAAAAACCCCGCCAAAACATACAAACACACAAACAAACAAACCCAAAACCCACAAAAACAGGTTTCTTTTCCCATAAATGAAAGATTAACTTAAAATTTATTTTCACTGAGAATTGAATGAGAAACTGAATTTTAGGGCTTAATTTTCTGCATTTGCCAAACAGGAACAGTACAAAACCAATAAAAAGAAGGTTGGATTGCAGAAGGCTTTTAGCATGAGAGTTCACGTTGCATTACACCTCTGCTAAAGCCAGACAGTAATTTAGTTCCAAATTTAGTAAAATTTTTCACCTCAGTAGTGTAAGCATTTCACACCTTGCCTAAAGTATCCATAACCTTCAAAGGGGAAAAAAAAATCAATGGAGATTTCCTGCTGCCTGGACTGTAAAACAGAGGTGCCTTTACTTGGCCTGGTTGTTTGACACCCCAGTAGAAAGCACTACAAATTGCCTTTTACAAGGCATTTGATGCAACTACCATCAAGACCAAGTTTGATATAACTACCATCATAGGTATAACTACCATTGATATATTTGATATAACTACCATATATACCTATACTATATATGAATATAACTATCAAGATCAAGTCAAAGAAAGCACAATGCAAAGCCCCATAATCAGCCGTACTGTACTTTATTTAAGATGCAACACACTTTAAGTGGGGGCTAAGAGTGTACAGTTAGAAGTATAACATGACGCTGTTTTATCGTCTGTGTCAACAAAAATGAAAGCCCAGTGAATGAAGAAATGTGTTTACTTTTAAAGAGTGCTGCTTTTAGCTAGAAATTGGTTATTGGTTAATCCCAGCTTCCACTATGCTTCACGGTATTACATCAGAGCTCAGATTACTGAACACAAAGAAGAATAAATGCCATCTGCACAACACTGATTGTGATATAGCTATCACGGGATGGAAATGTCTTCAAAGCAGAGACGGCTCTCACACCTTGAAAAACTAAAAACCTTACCTGCAAACATTGCAAAGTCCATTGTAGAAAACACTACCACAATTTTAGTGACTATTCATCAGCAAATTTTGCGAGTGTTACCTGGAAAGGTTAGAGTCAGACTCAGGGTTCCAGCATTAAAGAGTACAATTTTTGCCTTACATGTCAAATCCATATTTTACCCGATTTTCAATGAATCTTCACTACACTAGAACTACAATTTGTTAGACTAAAGTTCTTCAGGGAGTAACAGACACTAAACTTGAGCCAAGGCAAGGCTTAAAACTTTCTCTGCTGGACAGTGAGGCATGATATTGTGAATAGGTAAGTTTGGCAAAAAGTCATAAAATGCTTCTTTTTGTCAGAAAGTTTAACCTGCTCAAAGTACACATCCTGTTTACACTAAATTGATTTAAACCTTATAACTGTATAGATCCCAGTGCCAAGGAAATATGAAACAAGGGATTTTTCCTGTGATGGGGGAAAAAAGAGGTTTACATATCAGTCATTAAAATGCAATGGGAAATGAAAATGGAGGGAATAATTTACCAGACTGGAAATTTAACAACTGGGTAGTGTAGTTCTGTGACAGGTCATGACTTCAAGAAAATCACCTTATTAACTTACTTGGCCAAGGGCCAAAGAAAATAACTTTAATCCTTTGGAACTTGATAATCCGATCTATAATCACAAGGGCAAAATCTGCACGTGAATTTTCCACAATTCTAGCTACAAGGACTATTATCCTAGCGCAACAGGGAACTACAAAAGGCTGATGCACAGCCTAAAGCTAAATGTTTAAATATGCCTTCAATACTTGTCTGGGAGATGGGATCTATTCCAAGAAAAAGCGACCCTCTCTCTGGGAGGAAAAAGAAAAATGAATCTCCAAGGTTTGGCAGGACTTACACATGTATTTCTGAAAGGTGCCACGGCAAGATTTAGAAACTCTTTGAAACGTTTTTAGATATCACCTGTGGCCTAGAATTTGGCCTCTCCAAAGCAGATGGTTCTCAGTAGTCCTTGCACAAAAAATAAAATTGGGAGGTTTTGTGTTGTGTTGTTTTTTAATTGGGTTTGCCGGGTTTTTTTACAATAAAGACTGTAATACACAAGTCCTTAGACTAAAATCCACATTGTAGGAAAAAACCCAAAAAACTAACAACTCAGTCTGTGTAAATTTTGTTGAATGAAACATTAAGTCAAATTTAGTTCTGAAGTTTAACTCCCTTGAATGGTGGGTAAACCCTCTCCGTGTTTACAGCCCTTATAAAAGTCACATTTCAAAGATCAGAACAAACAGGAAAAAAAAGAGAGTTACAGAATGGGTTGGTGGTGGTCCTGAAGAAGCTATTTCTGTGCTCTCTGCTATCGTAAACTCCAGAAAGCAAGTGGAGTTCACAGCATCTGTGAATGGGATACTCCTACACTTGTAGCTGCTGCAATCCCCAGAGACAGAGAGATGATATTATGAAGGGCAGTGAACTACAGTAGTAATTGCACTTACAAACTCAACACAGAAGACAGAGTGCATAATGCTGATGAACTGGTGTCCTCTGAAAGTCACACTTTTAATTCCAATATAATTTAGGAAATATTAACTATATCCAAGAGGTAGAAATCTCTTTCAGCACAAATCATAAAATCATAGCAGTTATTTAAGACCTCAAATGTATAGTTTCTGGCCTTTCTTACATAAAACACATTTCCATATATTTTAGACACTCTTTAAAAATTCAGGGTTCATTTCCTCTTTTATTTTTCTGTCCTATGATCTAAATTTTAAATTCTGTTCTTGTTACATTAGTAGACATCACCTACCCAAAATATTGAAATTGCACATTCATGTGATCACTGGCTCTTAAGAGACCCAAGTGGTACCCCAAAGACAAGTCCTGGTATGCAAGTAATGAAGGTGATAGCGGTTTTCAAACACAATCTCTTTAAATGGAGAAACGAGCACTTTATTACCCAAGCAATTAACTCTTGTCTTTACTCATTAACAGCCTTCCCCAAATGTAACTCAGCTCCCCAACATCTCTATGTAAGTATTCCCAGATAATGGATGAGTTTGAACACATTTATACACATTGTGGATTTCTCCCTGTCCAGCACACATTTTTGTGATATTAGCAGTGATAGACCCTTTGAGCAAAAGTCAAATGTGCCTCCCCCCCACCACTGCTGACTCAAAAGCACATGGAAAAAATTAACTGGAACCCTAAAATTCAACTAGTGTGCATGAGAGACAATGAAGATGTCCTGTGAGCATCTGAGGCTCCAATTAAAGATCTCAAGCCTATTTCAAGTACCCAGGTAAAAGCCATTTCCATCATCAGATCCCATTGTTTGACATCATCTACTTTATTGCATTTAACCTGCTGAATACTTGTACTTTGGCACTTCCAAGTGGAGCTATGGTCCGTCTTAAGCATTATCAAAAGATCTAAGACAACCGCTGTTGTGACTTCCTGTTTTTTCAAAGGCTACCTTGCTGCTAACTGAAGTTTTGAATTTCTTACAGGTCAAATTCTGCAGACAAACATTCCATCATTTCCACTGCAACAATACTGTAATTGCAGTTTTATACAGGAAACTCACATTTCTCTGTCCCTGAATATACAAAATACAATTTCTCCTAGTTAGATTGTAGGAACAGATATGCTGCATCAGAGCCCAAGTCACATTGGGTTCAGCACCTTGTCTTCCACAGCAGCCAATGGCAGAAAATTAAGGGAAGACTAAAGAACACAAAATTGTTGAATTACTTTGCATACACAGGCATCAACAATTTGGGTCTCAACAACTTCCTAAGCCAGGGGTTCCTATACTGCTCTTAAAAGCTGAGGAAAAATACACCCTTGTATAAACACTTTGATACAGTCATTGTTTTACATCCACTGAAATAAATAGAGATGAACTCAAGAGGCATTAAAAAAAAAATCACGTCCACCAAAATCTTACTGTCAGTTAATCTTCCTCAGGTGACATGGTAAACAAGTCTTCTCTCTTTGGCTTCCTCACGGCAGCCTCCTCTCAACACATCTCTCTGATAAACGACTCTAAATTAAGGATAAACCCTACACACTACATACTCTGATTTACAAAGAGGAAAAAGAAATTTTAAAAAGCCCCAACAACTACAGCAATAACAAAAAACCCAGGAAAAAAATTCTTCTTTTCCTAACCACATTGCTACACATAAAATATCCTCTGAAGGAAGGCCGCATATTCATTTTTCATGGAATCATTTGAACAGATTGAGCTGTGGGACAGGGATCTGGATCTAGGACAAGGTGTAGATTTGGGATTTTTTTTCTTTGCTTTTTCTGTAAGACAAAGCTAAAAAGGGAGACAGGCCTTTCCTTCCATTAGGAGAGGTGAGAAAGAAAATCCTTGGGTATTAAGTAATTCATCTCAGGGTTGTCCACCATCATTTTCCTTCTCTAAGCCACACTAGAAAAAAGGCATCTTAGAGCAAAAGAGGAATGTTGGTAGACGTCAAACATTTAGAGGAGAAGATCACAGGCTGCAGTGGAGATGGCAGGGCTGTGAACAGTGCCAACAGCAAGTGATGCATAAAATCATTAAATGTGAAGGGCCGAGCAACAGTGCCTAGACTTATCTGGAAGTTTAATCAGAGAGAAGAATTGCAAAAGAAAGGAATAGAGATGGCTGCAAGCCTCAAAGTTATGTGTTTGACCTTTTTGTAACAAACTCCCCGTTCTTCCTCCAGCCACAGAGAGGGAAAAAAAGAACAAAAGAAAAGAAAGGCCAGGTAATCTCAGTGCATCCTTGTGCTTATTATCAAATGAGTACGCACTTATTTGTAGCTGACTTTCTCGGGAATGCAGTTGTGACTAGGGCACAGGCTGACAGCTGTTTACTCAATACCGTCTCCACTAAGGGAGACCAGCTTTCAATTTTTAGGTTACAGAAGATGCAGAGAGCTTTCCAGAAACCAAACAACAGACCAAACAACGTGTTTGTGAGTCAGTACATCACTGGGAAGGCTTTAGACATCAAAATTCTGCAATGAGATTTAGTGATTTCATGCTGCAGGACCTGTATGTCAGGCAGGCTATATCCTTTCTTCCTCCAGTCAGGTGCTACTCTGGGTGACTGAATCTCACCAAATGCTTCCGAAAAATACAGTGGGTTCTCAATGGACACAGCCTGTGAAGGAGACTATATCACCCTTGGAGAGGTGCAAGAACCTGTCTATCTCTCAGCTCTATGAAGCTCCCTGTGGCCACACTGGGAAATAAATCACACATGAGTTTTGCCATTCTGATCTTTGAATGCCACCTTCTAGAGAGCCAGTCCCACTCAAAAGCAATTGTTGGAGGCCCATCAAGGCCAAGTGTTGTATTGCACTAAGTGGTTTCTTTAGTTATTGTTTTGCACTGGGTGATTGGTATTTTGCACTGAATATTGTTTTTGTATCACATGGTTTTCCCTTTCTCCGCCTAAGCCCTGGGGGTGGTCTTGTCCCCCGGTCAGTCTCTCCCCTCGCCCCTCCCATCACTTGTATCCCATTGGCTGTGGCCCCTCTCCTCTATCCCCTTCCCCTGGGTTTAAAATCTCTCGGGACAAGACCCTCTGTCTTTTTTCCCTCTTTTCTCTCTCCCAGACCTCTTGGAGTGGTTCCACAATAAACATGGGATGTTCGTCTCGAGGAGAAAAAGTGCCTCCAATCTTTTACTTTTGTCTTTGTGAGATTGTGAAGGGCCAGGTGTCCTGAGCTAGCCGGATTGGAACCCCCGAAAGGCCCCAGGTCAATCTTACAGCTGGTGCCCAGTGCGACGTAACACAACACAGCTTGGCTGTTTTTTTTTTCCAGATGGAGGACCTGGCCTGAGACAGAGAGGCTTAAAATGGTTGCTGTTGAAATTAATAAGTGTTCTGCTCATCCTTCCTAATTCATTCAATCAGCTATTTACTTCCATGCTCCACACACTTTACACCTTGTCTTAATCTTTTCCTGTTGAAAGAACCAGCTTTATAAAACTGCAGGCAATATGCTCCTGCAGCAGTGCCACAGAGTTTAAAGGGAAAAAAAGGTGTGCTGCAGGTCACCTCATGGTCAACCAGTCTTCCTGAACATAAATAGGTGTAGAAAAATGGCTGACAAGCTGAAATTAAACCTTCTGATGTGGGATATCTAACTATACCTTTTGTAGTATATGGTAGATATAATTCATGCTATATATGTGTATAAAATATTGTAAAATCCAAATTATGTCTTTGACCACCCTGGCTGGGAGCAGAGTCTTATTTCTATTCAATTAGTTCCCGGACAACGTTAAGATAATATCAAGTCTGTTGACGTATGAATGAAACCTTCCGGGGCCATGATTGCTGACTTCCCTGGAATGTCTAAGACACCTAGGAGGACTTGCACCTGGGAAGATTGCATCTACCAAACTCAAGCTCTGGTGCCACTCTGTTACATGTGAATGAAGGCTCTTCTGAAAAGTCCAGACAACCATCCAGACATCTGGACTGGCTGTTGTGTATTTCTGCACATGTATGGTCCCAGTTCTACCTGTGAATGGACACAAAGGAACATTTGGTCATTTCTGCCTCAGGCAGAATAAACTGTATATAAGCTAGCTGCATGAAGCAGTCGGGGTGAACCACTGGGGAGACGCTGACACTCTGTAGGTCAGATCTCGGTTCACCCAGCGCCGACGTCGGGGGTTGACACTGCCTTGGCTGTGGTGGTTCTTAAAAATTCTATTTTTGTTAACGATCTAATAAATCTTTGTTAAATTTTATTACAAATTTGGCTGCAAATTTGATCATTTATAACACCTTTAAATATTAATATTTGTCCAGACAGTCTGTTTCTCCAGCACTCTGTTACCTATGGGTCTTACTGATAGAGACACTGAAAGAGCACTGCCCATATTTAGCTCCAAATCACAGACTGCTAACACTGCAACTAACAGAGGCATAGGGAAAGTTGCTTCCCCAAAATCCAGCACTGAATTGGATAGTGACCATCTAGCACTTCAGTAAAAAGGACTGTCTTTACCTTGTAGACCCAGAGCCCTAACAGCTGAACAAAAAGACTCCAGATCCTTACAAGAGGACAAGGCTTCTAAGACAGGGAGAAATGGAAAAAAATATTTTTTTAATGTATTAATAGGCATCTGAGTACAAGACTAGATTAATGAGAGTCACAGGAACAAGCTGGACAACATGCCCAGCTTGTAAAGGAATTTGCAGTGGTTTGTCCTCCTAGTCTTTTACAGAAATGTGAGAGGATGCACAAATTGTGAAGTGTCCACAGGCTCTTTGTCAAGTGGCATATTCATATCAATGGCCTTTGAAAAGCCTTCCATTAATCCAGGGATAAACACAAAGGGCTTAATCCCTCTTGCTTCCCCCAACATTTACACAAGTGGTTGATATCCAGCACTAGGTCTTTTGGAGGGATCTGATTTTCAGTGACAGATGAGTTAAAATTTGGAGTCTAATAAAACTGAGAAAGATCAACATAGACTTCTGGGGGGGAGGGCAGGGAGGTGATTCTTAATATTTTGAAGTATCTTATGAATGCCAGAGTTAAGTTAGACCTATGACTCAGTTAGACCTATGACTCAATTTCTCTCTCTCTCTCTCCTTTTTTTTTTTTTTTTATCTTTCTGCTAAGTAACACTGCTTGACCTCTTTTCACCAGCCATGTTTTACTCATTCTTTTGGGGTTTGCACTGCAAATCTAGCCCAGCTAGACAAAAAGCACAGTTTTTTCATTTTTACAGGATAACGGGCATCACCACCAATCCTGGGTGCTGAGATGATCCCAAATCTGTTGTGTATTCTGCTGAGGGTGCTGTCCCGAGCCTGACTTCACATCCCAGCTTTGAACGTAGGGCACCCAGGGGGCTCGGTTTGGTCGCTGGTCACTGCAGCTGTGCTGATTGCTCAGTGGGGAACATGTTTGTTCTCACAAAGAGTTTAACAAATTAACTATGAACAAAGTAGCCTGGAAATGACATAGATTAACACACGCTGTGTCATGCCAAGAAGCAGCTTGTCAGATTGTTGTTTTCGCGTATCTGAAAGGAAAATTCCCAGGACCCCCTAAATATACGGAAATATTTCCATGTTTAGCTGTGTTGGAAAAGAACACAATCATTGCTGAGGAGAAAAAAAAACAGCCCAGAAAAAAAATAGGGTATAACAAGGCTCCCAGGAAGCATTTGCAGCACAAACAAGATCAAACACAGGGAAGAATCTGCTGTCTTCGTGTGAATTCCACAACCAAATGAGATGCTAAGGATGAATTTGGGGGTCACCCACATGTATTTTGTTAACAAGCATGGGGAAAGCCCAAACCTGAAAGCTTAGAGATGTTTAGCGCTCTTTGCTCTTATTCATGAAGGAGCAGCTCCAAGCATCCTCCTGGTCTTAACATGAAATGGGTGTCTGCATTAGCTCTCAGCGTGCCTTTATCCACAGCAGACCTGGGCGGAGGGGGGGGAGTGGGGGGGGCGGGTTTGGTGCTGGGTACAAAATTGCCCAAATCTCTTAAAGGCAAAACAGATGAACCCAAAACATGTTGACAAATGTCTGGCTGGTATTGTTTGATACTCTCTAGTTGGTTCCTGCCGCAAAATATTAAATTGTCATGCAGGGTTATCTTAATTTAGTTTTCATGACCCCATTAGGAAGTTCCTTAAATTCTACATCATCTGGTAATGCTACTCTTGGTACATGCATACATCAAAAGTTAGATGTGGAAAAGCTGAAAACCACCCTGAAAACAGCCAGGATTGTGTAAATTTATTAAATCTATCTATTAAGAGTGAAGTCATTGGGTTGTTTTAGCCTAAAGGGAAGGAGGGAAAAAGAAATGTCTAACAGCAGAAAAATGTTTTTGTAAAGATTAAAGAACACCTGCTCCAGTTGGTATTGTTAATGGGATTAAATCCAACAGGATTAGGCTGCAACAAGGAAGACTCACCTCAGATATGAGCAAAAGGTTTCCAAAAGGAAACAAGAACAGGCTGCCATCACAAGTAGTCCTGTACAATGGAGTGGGTGGACACCTGTAAGGATCTGCCTTGGGTCTGACAATTTGGCTACATCATCTCCCTTGCATCCCTATTTGTTTCTATGACTTTACCAAACTGAAACAGTAAAAACTCTAAACTTACATAGAAAAAACATAGTCAAAACACTTAAACAAAAAGCTGCAAGTGAAAGAAACCAAGACAAAGTCTTCGGAATTGAAACCATCCGTTACGGCTGATGGCCGCTGCCACAGTAAATGTGATCTTTGGTTCTTGAAATGTACTAAATTCAAAATATTACTGATGATAAGGATACAAGCCCACAAGCTCAGTGTGCAAGCCAATAGGATGCCAGGTAATTCTGGTCCCTGGGGGCCTGATCTCTGACTAATTAACTATGATCAGAAGAAGCCTTTGTTCAGAACCTGGCACACTCTCTGTGGTGACCACCTGCCATGGCCCACTGATCCTCCTGGGAACATGGAAAATGCCTCTTGGAAACCTCACTATTAGAAAGGTTTTAAACAAGAAAACACCAACACAGAATAAAAGTCAACAAAGCCTCAAAGTCCTTCGTTAGCTGGAAAAGCACAACAATCTAGATTAGCATTTCACAGATCACATTGGGAAGTTTGAAACCACAGCCCTTTGCAGCAGCCACAACTGCTACCACTTTATCTTTTCTTGTCAAATGCAGACCATATTTTATTTCACAGAATGAGGAAAAACACCTATCAACAGTTTCTAGAGGCTGAGGGCTTCCCAATTTGAGGAAAGCAGGGCAATTTCACAGGACATTTCAATCTAACTGCACATTTGGACTATTAATGTAGAAGTTAATGAAAACAAGGCCTAAAAAATAGGAATCATCAGTGAGTCATCGTTTTAGATATTCTTGGATTGAATAATTTATTGTTTTCATCAGCCTGTTGCCAGAAGAAAACACACTGTGGTACCCTTTAGAGCACAAATACATTTTTCTCAGAAAATGAACATCTACAGAATCCCAGTGTAGGGAAAACGGAAAGGTAACCATTTGGAAAGGACAAGAGCAAAGTAAATTAAAATTTCATCAATTGGACAGAGAGTTTCATCTGACAGCTGTATTTGGTATTACTCCGTTTCCTGATGTGTTTGAACTTGCCTTTTGAACTTTCTTAACCAGAGAAGGTCATATGAAGTGCCAGCAGTAAAACCCACTGAAAATACAGAGCTGTCCTTTGGCTTTCATGTCGTTCATCAACTGATTGTAGCTTCTGAAAAAACACCTCCATAGCTATTGATTACTTGGCCAATTTGTAGACACATTTGGAACTTGTAAAAGCCTAGAAGAGCAGGCACGTAAGGGTTCGTGTTTTCATGCGGCCAAACCTTTTTTCCATCTGTTCTTGCTATAGCTAAACTTGAGTTTACCAGCAGACACTATTTTTAAGAGTGCCACACATCAAAGCACGTGAAGGAGTTGATCCCTTTTAGACTCCTGATACAAAGGCTAAATTAATGAGAGCCACTGGAAATAGAAAAAGCCACTGGCAGTGATGGATTGGTGAAGAAGACAGGGAAACAGTGCTGAGAAATTACCACTATATATCCTTACACCTTACACACGGCAACACACAAACTGGTATATCCAATGAGATCAAAGATCTACATGCCTTGGCACTTTATGTTAGCAGCCTATTTTAGCCATATCAGACCAAGCTAAGAAATAATATCCTAGGATTTCCTACTACAATTCTAATGCAGAGGCTGACTCACACTCCTCAACACGTGAATTTTGCTGCATTTTCAAAAATACAATTAATTCATGGCTAATTAAGAACAGGATTGGTCAATGGTTTTTAATAGGTCCCAGTTGAATATAGCCAATATATTTCTCAAGGAGCTCCCACCAGCACAGCATACCACCAGGGTTGAGTAAACTGCGTACCTACTCTGACTTTTTAAAGAGTCTATGGATATAGACAGCAACAGGCCGGGTTCTCTGTGGCCTATTTGAGAATAACTTCAAGCTTGAGCCTTATGTTATCTTGATCAAGACACTACTGCTCTTTTTTATTTCCAAAACCAACAAAATGCCTTAGGCTTTCTAGTGCTGCAATTTGACTTAATTTAATTTATATTAAAGAGGAAAGTGTAACATCATCTGGCACAATTTCTTTTTATTTCAGAGTATTTTGCGTCTCTGCCAATGACAAAATGAAACAGTATCCCATTGCATGGTGTCCTTTTTCTTTTATTCACTTTGGCAATGCAGGTGGATTTCAAGGGATGCTGAGAGCATGACTGGTAGGTTTCAGCTAGCAATGAGATGGCAATTTTTTTTTTTTTTGGCAAGACAACAGGAAACACATGTTTATCTGAGTGTGTTAGGTATGGGGTGCATTGGAGCCTTTTTCTTGTGGCCCAGGATGTAGTATTGTCCACAAGGGTCCCAGGATGAGGGAAGAGATGAGAAAGTTGACTCCATGTATCAGCAAGCTAGGTTTATTATTTTATGATAGAAAATATATTAAAACTATACTAAAAGAACAGAGAGAAAAGATTTCATCAGAAGGCTAAGCTAAGAATAGAAAAGGAATGAATAACAAAGGTTTGTCTCTGACCGAGACAGTCTGGACAGGTGATCTGTGGTTGGCCATTAATTCCAAACAACCAGATGAGACCAATCACAGATTCCCCCTGTTGCATTCCACAGCAGCAGATGAGAATTGTTTACAGCTTGTTCCTGAGGCCTCTCAGCTTCTCAGGAGGGAAAAATCCTAAGGAAAGGATTTTTCATAAAACATGTCGGTGACACCAGGATATGCTTCAAACTTACCTAAATAGGCAGAAAGGAAAGGAACAAACGAAGGTTTGAAGGAATGATGAAGTGCCTCTGAATTTACTTAGTGAAATATGGACATTTGGTTCTCTTCAGCTGGAGCACAGTTTTGGACACCCCGTGATGTGGTGAGATTGAGTTGTGCATGCTTTTAGCCAGCTTGGGGTGCCAAGGAAAAAGACATGCCAAAGAATGGGAGTATCCCATTAATGTATGTTTAGCGGCCATTTGTGAAACAATTAATTAGTCATTTTGACAGCAAACTTAACCAATACACATGTTTTTGCCAGGACACAGGTTTGTTTTTAAAAAAGTAGGAAAAGAAAATAGAAAAAGGTCCTTTCTTATGTTCAACTCCCTAGAAAGAAGCAAGATGAAAAAAAAAAAATTAAGAAAACAGTGGGGAGAGCTTTGCATATTCTGGTCTTGTCTGATTTCATCTGGTGTGTCTTTAAGAACAACACCGCTGGAATGGGAGCTCTCCACCATGATTGATAGCTTCTCCTGTTATCTGCAAGTTGAAAATTCAGAAAGCGGATATTTTTTATAGGCCTCACTGCTTATTGGTACAAGAGTTATTTCCACTTTGCTGCAGAACTGATATGCAACAACAGCATATGAGTTTGTATATTTTTCTCACCAAGCCCATCATTAACTATCCTGCAGTAAACCTCCTGTGGCATGATGGATTGTGGAAATGAGAGCCTCACAACTTTGTTTTCCATCAAAGACTGGGATAATTGTCATTAATTTCTGCAAGTAGTGGAGCATCTGCATCCTTGCTCTGGATGTCTGCATTTCACAAAGCAGATTACACAGCAGATGTACAAAGCATATACCACCATGCTAATTTATTTTCCTTCCAAGCAGGAAGCCAGACACCTTTCTTCAGAGCAAGCTGTCTTACTCCTCAAGTGAAAAAACCCACAGACAGGCTTCTAGGTTGCACGTTCAGTTATTCTGATTCACAAGGTGATGGCACCTTTCCTGTGTTTCAATTCATCCTTCTGGAAAATGGGTACTGATGAAACTTGCCATAGGTTGGTTTATGTTTTGTTGGGGTCTTTTTTTTTTAGTTATTATTAGTTTTGGTCTGTTTTCTAACACTACAACAAGAACTATCACTCAACTTTTCTTCTATATTGTTGTAAATGATCAAATAGGCAGCCAAATTTATAAAAAAATTTTATAAATTTAATAAATCGACCACCAAATAGAATATTATAAAACCGCCACAGCCAAGACAGCATCAACCCCGGACTTTGACGATGGGTGAACCTGGTTCAAACTGACGTAGTGTCAGCATCTCCCCAGAGTTTCACACCAACTGCTTCAGGTAGCCAGTTTATATACAGTTTATTCTGCCTGGAGCAGAAATGACATAAGATTTCTGTAAGTCCCTACATATGTGTAACGGGGACTATACAGATTCAGACCTGTACAAAAGTTAGTCCATAGGTTTGGATGGCTGTCTGAGCTCCTCGAAATGGTCTTCTTTTCAACTGTAGGATGTTGCAGGTCCTTGATGTAATCTCTTCCAGGTGCCGTTCTGGACACTCCTGGGAAATGGTTGCTGATTGCCCGGGAAGGACTCATTCATTCATTAATACTCATGATTTTATCTAGGCAAGTCTGGGAAATCTTTGAATAGAAAGAAGGCCCTGCTTCTGGCCATGGGGGTCAGAGGCATGGCTGGATCTTATAATTTTTATACAGTTACAAAGCATGAATTATCTCTGTCATATACTACATATACTGACAATTCCTTGTTGGTCTTATCCAAACACCACCAACTTCAGCAATGCATTTAAATACAAGATCAACATCAAGCACGGGTTAATGCAACAGGACATGAGTCCTGTTTCCTGTGAGGATGACAGTTTCTTTGCTGCACAGGATGTAGGAACATTAACATGAACGACAGTTGCTCCAGAATAAGCTACAATTCTTTTCATACATCTTGGAATTCTTCTGCACTAATGTCCATTTCAATTGCAGGGGACTGTCTTGTTTTTTCTAACTATTTATTGACAACAGAGTCAGATGGAATGACTGGCCAGAGCACTGCTGCTGGATCTGACCCCATTAGCAAACATGCTCTCAACCTTGAAGCAGAAGCTTTTAAGTCAAGATACTGTTCAGTATTCCTGCTTCAGCTGTTTGTGCCCTTCCTTATAAGAATCCTTATTTTTTAAAGTGAGAATATAAAGAAAAACAGATTTCCACCTCATTCCCAAGGAAGATGTCCCATGAATATGTATCTCGTTCTTTGGATGTGGCTCTGCACTGGCAATGCAGGTATTTGAAGCCTCTGGAGCGAGAAACTCAGGGTTCATGAAGATTAACAAGCTGCTCACAAACAGAACAACTTTTTCAGGTTAAGACTGAGACAGGATGTGCCCTCACATTAATTTTTGTGGGATCGGGACTGTCAGAGAAGGAAGAAAACTCTTAGGTTGCCTGATATGACCCATGTTTTTGTATTTTCTTTGTGGATAACAAAAATCATTAACCTGACATCTTTGACCAGCAGTAAGCAAACTTTAAGTACTTGTCCATCCATCAATTCAGACAACCCAAGAGGAAAATTCCTTTTCTCTAACATCAGTACTGGCACATCTGGTTTAAAGATCCCCCTACTCTTGCATAGGGATGCATTAAGTAAAAACACTCAATTCTCACACAAAGCAAATGACAAATTTGCAGAAAAAAGCTGTGGAGAGGAGAGGAAGCCCACTTGTCATGTCAATGGTTCAAGAGCTACATTCAATATGAGAAAGACTGTTAAGAAATGCAGACTATCAGCTGAGGTGAATAAACAGATACCCAAGGAAAAACTGTGACCAAAAGTGCTCTGGATTTTCTTTAAGGCTTAGACAGGAATGCAGAATTCAAACTAAATACAGCAACTTATTCCACTTATGTCTAGAGAAAGAAGCAGATCAATGTTCTGGCTGCAAGTGACCTTTTTAGCTATTTAAATATGAACTTCTGTTCACATTTGTGTGCAAATTGTTTTTCTAAATGAAAAAGATTTGTAATTTATTGAAAATAATCACAGAACTTTTGCATTTCTCTCTTATCCTGTTACTCCCTGCAGCAGACAGACTCCTTTTTCAGCTTCACCGCAAATAAACTCAATTTGCCAGACCAACGGAGATGAAGCCCAAACTCCTTTTCATAGCTCTAATTAATGCCCTCCACTGCAGAAATCTCCCACATTTCACAAACACTGAGGAAAAGACACTTTTGGTGGAGTTTCATGCCTACTGAGACAGAATTCAGCCTGGAGAGAGAAACTACAAGGCTGAGTACCCAACACAGGTATAGGGACCATAACAAAGCTAAATTGCACTTACTCAGTAGCAATGTTTCGCTCAAAAAAAGTAAGAAAAGAACAAGGCAAGGGAGAAATATGAGAGTTTTTTTCACACTCTGTTCATTAACAAGATCATATTTTCTTAATCAGGACAAATTTCTGTGCATTCTGCCACAAAAATTGAGTCATAAACCAAAGCCATCTCTTTGGCTGTAATCTCTGTACCAACACTGTTTATAACCTTAAACAAACACTGTCCAGAAACTATCATATACAAAAAAAGAAACTCCTCAGAAACATTTCTGTGAAAGCAGTCATGCAGAAAAAAAAAATCCCTCCTACCCACATCAGGACCTTGTTTAATTCATTTTAAGCATTTGCAAGTCTTTGAGTATGTAGACATCCCATTAACTGTATTTTAACTGTGTCCCCAGCCCATCCTAAAACTCTGACCATGCCAAATAAAAAGCCACAGAAAACCCCCACAGACTGGAATAAAACGCTGGCAGCCTTAGATTGCATGCATCATCACAGCATCGGCAGCTGCTTCCTCATTCAGATGCAAAGCAGTAAATCTAGGAATGCTGCTGCACACATATCATGTGCTGGGGAGGAAACAGGAAAGAACAGAAGATTTGGCATGAAAAATGAGATGCTGACCAGCAGAAAGTTTCTGTCCACCTAAGAAAGCTTCAGCAGTGCAATAACTGCTTTCCATTTTGAGGAATTTAGTAGTGCTTGAGCACCTCAGCCCTTCTAAGTTGTTCTGCTTGTATTCAAATCTGTCAACATCACAACGCAGCCCCAAGCATGCAGCCTGTTCATTCTCAGTTTTTATTTTTACAGAGATATTTTGATGTAACTGAAGAGAAGTGACAGTCAGAATATCTGAAAAGCTTTCTGCAGGTGCTTTTACAAGCAAAACTTTAAAAAGCTTTCATTCAAGGAAAGTTGCATCTCCTCTTTACTCAAAAATCTGGCATAAGACTGTAGACCACCTGAGGTGCTTAACTGAGCAGGGGAAATTTTAATTTCTTCTCTTACTGTAGCTACTTAATTAGTGTAGAGATAAAACGTGGAGATCGGTGGCAGAGCAGGAGCAAACTGACAGAGGCACCATTGTGGTATTTCTTGTCTGAGGGATTAGTGAGATTGTATGAATTGCAAAGCTGATAAACAATTCCATATCTATTGAAATATCAAGTCAAAAAGTTGTCTATTTCGGGAGCCGATTTTAAAAAAGCAATTCTACTATCTTTCCTGTGGCATGAAGTGTCTCTCCTCAGACACCTCACTAGCATTCTGAGTGCTTCTGCAGTAGCTCCGTTCCCATCCTGCACAAACCAGCCCTAGCATGTGCAGCCACACAGAGACAAGCTTACAAATGGAGTGTGACTATTGCCAGCAACAAGGACACCCTGTTCTTCTGATAATATTTTGTGTATTCATTATATTTTCTTCCAGATAATTATATTTCTGCAAATGAGAAATACAGAGGCTTGCTCAGAACTCTGAAGGGTAGGGGATGAAGACAAAAAATACAATCCAGGTGAAGAGAAGCAAGGTATTAAGGGCAGGCATCTAATCAAGGAATACAAGAATAGGTCTCAGAGTTAATGCAGAGCATCTGCTTTTATGGCTTAGCCTGAGACTTGTGATGACCCTTCCTTTAAAGTCACTACCAATGGGGGAACGGAAATCTTTTTAACTTTAAAAAAAAAATCCCTAGGATCACAGGGGAATTCTGGTAGTCTAAAAGAGCTTCTCCTCTACAGCAGGTTTTCCTTTTTTCAAGCTTGAGGCTGAGTAACACCAAACAGTCTGTGACAGCTGCAGTACACAGAACTCTGCCTGGTGTGGCTGCTACTCCCAACCCAATATCCCTGTTACCTACCTGCCTCCCATGGGGAATTATCTCTTTTCATGTTACCTCTGGGAAAACCAGGTTACAGAAAGTTTACAGCTTCATGGAAGGGCTGATAGGAAAAATCATATGTTTTATCATGGATACTTAAGTGCTTAATTTTTACAGTAGAGAATTGCACTGGTTTAATTTTTAAGAGATAATTCACTTTTTAGAGATCTGCACCATCCTGGGTGATGGAAGAGCAGCCATTTTGGAAAGGGTGTTTCATAGTCTAAGACAATGTTAGAACATCCTAAAATTTACATTTCACGCTTGCAAGTGGAGCATCAGTTCCCAATCCAGACGATGCACTTCTAACATAGACCAGTCTACAAATGTCATGCTATAGCTAGTGCCATCAGTTCCTTTCCTATTCTCTCCTTACAGAAGGCAAGTAGCAGAAGGAGACTTGTTAGAAGTGTTGCTTTTTGCTTGATAAAACTCACACACACTGAAAATCTCTCCTGGTATAGTTCTGCCTGTCCCTCAGTGCCCCCAAGGAATGCATGCCCAGGGCAAAACAGAACCTTCCAAAAAATGTATGAAGCTATTCCTACAAAAAATCCCACTAACAAACCCACAAGATCTCAAAGCAGCTTGATGACAATGCTATGGCAAGAAGCCTCCTTGCAGTGCTAAACCTGAGAGGAAAACTTAACACATTTTTACCCAGATATGTGAAGAGCTTGGCATACTACAGTTCTGCTAAGATGAATCTTTAATTCCATTGTCCTTTCAAACATTCACACACCTCTTTGGTGTGTGCTGTTCCAGTGACATACATCTTTCCAGATGTTAATGTTTTACCAGCTTTTTTTTTTGTTTGTTTTTATCAGGCCCATTTATACCAAACGTCCTATAAATTCTCCCTCACTTCATATACTATATCATATAAGACACCCTGATAAAAATGCAGATCCAGATATATGAAGGCTAGTAAATGTAATAGGAGATTTAGTATGCTACTTGTACAGATACACTGTTATTCTAATCTTGTGATTAATATGGACTGGCACTACTGTACAGATTTATTTTTGACCATATGTTCTTTAATTGTCACTGCTTCCCCCAGTTTGTACCCTTGCACATTTGCAGCATGTGTGGGCTGAACACTCTCTCCTTTTTCCTCAGAAGGATGGGAGAACAATTTCTCAGCTGGACATTGTGATGAAGAGAGAATTCTAGCAACCTTGTCTCCAAGGAGCAATTAAGGTAAAATAAAGTTTAAAACTGAACAAGCAGAGGGTGGGAGGGAGGAAATTCACTGTCACTGATGTTCTTCATCTGCCCAAGCTCAAATTAGCTGGAATATTGTTTAATTGTGAGCTGCTAATGTGCTGCCTCTAACAGCCAGCTGTTGCTAGAGCAAATGGACCTGGGGAAAACACTTTCAAGTCCAAGAGCATATGAGCTTGCAGAGAATGTGAAAACACTACCACAGCTCTCACACTGACAGGTCTTACTGATTTAAGAGCCTTTTGACTGTAAAACTTGGTTAAGATATAATTCAGCAGAGACTTTGATTCATTTTGAAAAGATTTACACTATGGTTTTAAATTAAGACCAAGTTAATTGTCTTCCTACTTTACCACAGAACAGCTCCTCTAAGGTATTTTTTCTCATTTGTGAACTTTAAAACTTAAGCACAATAATCTTTTTCTTCTGTCCTGAATTAAATATAAGATGACAAAATATGTATTTTTGAAGCAATTTTCAAACAAGCTCCAGATTCTTGCAATAGGTACCTTTTTAAAGTATTTTTTTCATCTCAAAAAAAAAAGTTTTGAAAGGTAAAAAAGTTAAACACATTTATGTATCTTCTTCAATTTCTAATTAGTCACAGCTTTATAAAGCCTTTCCTAAATGAGACTTCTCAGTGATGAGTGCCATAATTTTCTATCAATTTTCTATCTTTCTTTCAAATCAGATTAATAAAT
Organism: Haemorhous mexicanus; assembly: GCF_027477595.1. NCBI lineage: Eukaryota > Metazoa > Chordata > Aves > Passeriformes > Fringillidae > Haemorhous > Haemorhous mexicanus. The sequence goes on along the minus strand of NC_082344.1, from coordinate 16,999,990 downwards.
TAAAGAAATTTTCCTGCATATAAACGAGCAAGCAGTCGATTTATGTGCCTAATAATGAACTTTACTAGGAATGGTTTTCATGTAGACAGACTGACAAAAAAAAAAGGCCAGTATAAAGAAAAGGTGAAAGCTTTTTATATCTGACATTAAATTATTTATAAACTTGCTTTTCAAAGGATCTTTTTATATGGTCCATGGTAGGAAGGGGAGGAAAGCGAAGCACAAGTCCCAGCCTTGCACATGTCTACATTGCAGAGATCCCTCAGTTTGTTGAGAGACAAGAAAGACCAAGATGGGCAGTGTGATGCCACATCCTGGCTGTCTCTGGGCCTCATCAGCTAGCTTGAGCAGGTTCACCTGGGCTTTACTCTCTCCACCTAACAGGAGTCTGAGCAAACAAAAATTCAATAAAAAGCCAGTTTGTGTAGGAGCCCATCCTCCCACTCTCTGATACTTTTTCATTCAAAAATTGCAAAAGCAAGTTTGGCAGCCAGTTTCTCTAGAAGGGCAAAGACAACTCTGTTTCTTCAGGGATGAGGTGAAACCTTTCCCTCGTGGTCTGACCTAAATCAGGCAAGGACAGAGCAAGGATCAGTTTCCAACCTGACAGTCCAGATCCCCATCTGACCCCCAGTGTTGCATCATTGACTCCAAGCACCCCAAGTCTGTGGATATGACCGGAGAATCTGGAAGTATTTACCAAATAACCAACTTCTGCCACAAATTCTGTCTACAAACAGTCTTTAAGTTGTTCAGGATGAGGTAATTCTATACAGCTTTACAGAGAGCACGCTTGTCTCATGAACAGGAGGATTTGTCACACTCAGTGCTTCCTGAACTGCTCCAGTTCAATCCTGTTTACACCAGTTACACTTTCCTGAAAAATACTGATTGCTCTTTCCCCAGAAATCAGAGAGTAGGGTTGAAGATAGGCCAAGCTCTATGCTTGGACTGGTGAATGTCTCTGCTGGAAGAGGTTCAATTGCAGAAAACCCATTTGGTTGACTTATGGATTAATAGCCTGCCCCTTCCCCACCACTCTCTTTAATATCCTGTCCTTCATGAGGGACTTTCAGACTCACTTTATGTTATGCTCTCAGGCTAGTGTTCCTTGGTTTGTGATTATATTTGCACTTATTTTCTCCATTGAGTTGATACCATCTACAAAACCGATTGTATACACACAGCCACTCCAGTGTAAGGCACCATCCTTGCTGCTGCAAATAGACCTCTCCAAAAGCTGTGTGTTGCTATGGAACACGAAAGAACCAGACGCACACTGCTGCTCCAAGGTGAAGAACAAAAAAGGGAAGTTTATTTCCTGACTCCAACATTTATAGTTTTCCAAAAGTGACAGTGGATTGGAGGGTGACAGTGCCACCTCTCCAATGCCACTGGGCAAACCAACAGTCCATCAAGTCTCTCCTCCTCCATAAAGGAATGCAAAACAATGTGTTATCTACAGACAGTGTGTGATAAAGTTCTCCACAAGAAGGTAAACATCAGAAGGCTTAGAAAATCCTAGAAAATCAGGGCGACAGCTGTGAGAGGACAATCTTCCCTCACACATACATCCTCTTGTAACATATCTGAGGCTTCTGCTGCTTCAAGCACTGTAGTTGAGGAGATTTGCCACTTGAAGTTCAACAAGGACAAGTTCAAGGTTGTGCACCTGGGTCAGGGCAATCCCAAGCACAAGTAGAGGCTGGGCAGCAAAGGGATTGAGAGCAGCCCTGAGGAGAAGGACTGGGGGTGTTGGTGGACGAGAAACATGACCCAGGCAATGTGCACTGGCAGCCCAGAACCCAGAGATTTGTCAAAAGCAGCATGGGCAGCAGGTTTAATATTTTGATATTGCTCAAGCAAAATAAGGAAATTGCTGTTGTGTGATAAGCAGCTGCCCCACTGCAGTGGGAATAAAGGTGTGAAAATATGCAGTGCAGGAAACACCCAAAGCTTCAAGCATCTCAGCTCAGCATAAGGAGTCCTTCACTCAGGAAATGGCTTTCCAATACATAAGTCCAATACTCTAGGGATTCCACACATCTGCTGACTAATTTTTTTTTTTTTTTTTTGGCAATAGCACAGAATATTGGTGAATTATTTTATTTCTGTAAATTCATCAGCTTCACATAACAGGCACATTGAGAAAAGGCAAGTAGGAGCAATTTTTTGTCCAAACCACAACCAAAGTCTGAGAATACCCACTGCAAAAGTATTTAGAAGTTATCATATGTCTTCTTTCAAATTTAAAACTGAATACAGAACATTTCCCTGGCTTTAAAAAAACGTTACAGACTTTCTAATTTCTGTTTCTTTCAACTCAGTTCATATCAAGGAACTTACTGCTGCAATCTCTACAGGTGTTCTTTCACTCATGAAGGTGACTTTGTAAAAGTTGCTGACTCAAATCTCAGTTTGGAGGTTTGGTTAGTCATCAGTCATCTTTGCACAAATAAAGCTTGCATTTTAGTACCAATTAAAGCCAATGAAGCCTGCCTGAGGAAACACAAACAGGTCCTTCCTGCCTTTCACCCTAACTTTTCCCCTTCTTTAATTGCTTGTTTTGAGAGAAATGCATGACAAACATATTATTACACTTCTTAGTTATCAATTTTCCTCAGCTGTAAGTGCCAACAATAAGACACAAATACCAGAAGCATCTCTGATATTTTGATGGTACTTGATTGCTTGGTTAGGACTCTTCACTGCTTTGTACGTTAATAAAGATGAGCTGATGGAGATATTCATCACAAGCAGGCACCCAAGACCATGAAATAGGAGCACAGATACAGCCTACAGTTATGCGGGAACAAATGATGAAAGGGCACAGACAGTTAAAACAGACAGGAGACAGTGACAGAAAACTTACTTGATTATTTTAATTTCCTAGACATTGTGAGGTCTGAATGGGTCTTTAAACTTCATATGCTCCCGCATTCGTCTGAAGCCATTATCTCATCCACAGCTCTCACTTCCGTGCAAGCCAAAGAGACTCTGATACAGAAATACTGAGATCTAATCAGAGTTTATTGCTTCTGGTATAAGCACTGCCATAGAGGTTTTTATCTTTTTTATTAAATTTACAAACTTGAGCATCCATATTTGGGATCAAAAGGTGATTCCTGCACCCTGTGCAGAGTGCTAGGCTGGATTTCTCATACAATAAAAACCCTTTTCTTGTAATTTGTTAGAAAAGTAGATGACTTCTCATTACTGAAGCAGGGCAAGTTAACTTTTCCTCAGATTATATTCATAATTGCTAATCTCTTTATATAGGAGGGGGCAAGTCCCTACACCTGGACCTCTAACTACAGCTTCACTGCAATTGTACAGAGTAATCTTATCACCCTCCTAGGGGACAGCACTAGGATTGCTTACAGAGGGGAAAACTGAAATTTAGAGAAATTAATTTGGCAGTACTAAATCACAAATGCCCCATATTACTTAATAAGTACTGCTGTATGTGACTCAGTTGCTCCTCAGAGCACTTCCATGCAAACACAGTTCAAACTTACTTCAGGAGAACATATTTTGATTTACACCTGCATAGAAAAGCATCAAATTTTCTGACTAGATTGTCTCAAAGTGTCAGGTCCAGTCCAGGAACCACATGTGGGTTATTTTAACGGTATATTTTGTACTAGCATTGAGAAAAATAAAAATTATTCTTTTTCTTTTATAGATTGAAAAACACGAGAATATCCCAGCTTCATAATAATAGCTAATGATCCTAGAAGTCTTTGTTGAGATTTTTTAGATGTTACCTGAGCTCCTCAATTTGATTAAATTGCACTAAGTCAGAAGTAACACAGGTTAGGAAAATAGCATTATTTTTTCCTAATTTCTAGGCGTTTAGTCTGACTTGTATCACCAATTTTCAGCCTTTTCTGTTTTCTGAGAAAAGTCTGTATTGCTGCCCAACTCATTCATTTTACAGTCACCATACACTTAAGAAAAAAAATTCATAATAATGTTAATAGCAGTAACAGCTATGACAATAAATCCCAAGGTGTTCTATTTGACCTGGGAGGTTGGGACCTGTAAGGCAGACATTTGCAGCAAATTTCTTAATTCCTGCACTCTTCTAAATTAATAAAGTTATTCTTTTTAAAAAAGAAGTTAGCAACAAAATAAAATGGAAACAGAAACTGTTGGTTTGTTGTGTCTTTTTAAATTTAAATTTAACTGTTTTATTGAGGCCTTACAGGGAAACACTAAGTAGCACAAGTTGGCAGTGACATATCAAGGTAAAATAATGGCAAAATATCATTACCTTGCCATCTGGTGACAGCAAAATAGTTTATTGAAATAGTCTGATGATATCACCTCTGCCCCTTTGAGAGGTATACACATATCCCTACTGTACCAAAAGCTATTTAAACAGGACTGTATTCACAGCTGAGCATGTTTGCAGGGATAACTTTATAGAAATCTTCTCTTTGGTCACTGTACATCACTTCTTTGTGTGATCACTCAGTGTTGTGCAAGCGCTAGCACTGCAAATCCTTTGGGGCAAAAATGACTCAATTTTCTATATGTCCACATATACATACATTTTTATACATACAGGTGTGTGTATATATGGCATGTGTGTATACATACAAGACACCCCCTTATTTCCATTAAAGTGATGACCAACTAGCACCACAGAAGCCTGGACTCAATCCTTCCTTATTTTACATGGGAAGCAGAGGCCCCCAGGGGATCTGAGCCTTACATCCAGGAGCAGTAGCCACTTTCCAGTTCAGTTGGCCATGTGAGATGGCACCACCACTAGCCTGACCAGTTGGCTGGGAAGCTCAAGTGTGATGTGAGGTATGTCAACAATCCTTGCTGTGTGCTCAGCACCACATCCTGGATCCCATTCCAAAGGCCACCAGGACCAGTGGGAAGGTCTTTGGGCACTGGGTCAGGTCTTTCTCAAGACCTTTGAACTCAGCCTTCCTACCCACACAGAAACAATTGACATTGCAGTGTTTCCTTGCAGCAGGCCCCAAAAGAAATTTAAACCTGTCACCCAAACCCAGACAAATAAAAGACTCAAACTTAGGTGAGAACACAATTAAGGTTTCTCCAAAGTGGCTGTCAACCCCTAATGTGTATTTAGACAAGTAGCAAAAGCCCAGGTGCATTATGGGATGATAAAACTCACCTTGGAGGGACTTAATGCTTAATTAAAAGGACGAACACTGCAATAAATGCACTAATGAGATAAAATCACACTAATTCCTAAATTTTATGGAGCCAAAGTGTCAGTCTGTGTTTTAATTAATAGAGTCCTATATGGGTTTCTCAGAAATAATAATAAAACATTGAAGTAATAAATCACATCTGAAATTTGTCACAAATTTCTTTCATATCCTACAGATTTTTTATTTAGGATTCCACAGTTTCCACAGTTCCAAAGATGACTAGCCCTTTTTTAAAGCTACTGCAATACTTTTAAATTATAAAATTGTTTTGTTGCTAGTTTAGCCCAACATTTTAAATGAATGCTTACCAACATTCCTTTTTCTCCTCTTCCTGTTTCCTTGCCTTGATCCCTGAAAAATACTGGGACAGTCCATAGCACTCAAACATTAAACTACACACAGTCCAGAGCTCACAATATTTCTCCTGGAAATGTGTTATTTTTATCTTCATGAATCTAAACCCCACAAACCCAAGAAATGATGCTTGCTTCCCAGCCCAAGGGTGAGCTGTGTTTGGTGGAACACACTACAATGTGCCTTTCTGCTGTGGTCATGACTGAAACCCAGCCAAGTCAACAGACCACCTTCCCACCAACTCCACTGGGTTTGGAATAAACCAGCTGGCTCACAAAGTTAGTTTGTGGACACCCCTGTACAGCTCCTTGTCTGATTTGCTGGTAAAACTGACCCTGTAATGCATTGTTTTCAGCCCTTGCATATGGTACTGGGGATCAAGTCAGCTGTCCTGCATCAGCTTTATTATTTTTTCCCATAATTTTTTTCTTGTTTCCTCCATTTCATGATGCTCTGAGGAGATTTCTGAGATGGCTGTTACCCATGAGCTGAAGGCTCAGCTCATCTTTTTCAGGCAGGGATTGTTTATGCTATTAAACATGGACATTAAGTCTGGCAGGCGGACCACAGCGTGTACCCCAAGCAGGTAAGAAGGATGCCAAGGGCTCTGGATGTCCAGTGTCACCTCTATGTCCCTATCATTAGGCTTTGTCACCCTCTAGTGGGCTACATACAGAGCTTTACCATCCCATCTGTGACATCCTGCACCAGGACCTCTGAAGAGGCTTAACTTAGGGAGTCAGAGTTTTCAGTTTCACTGCCCACAGCTGACTCAAGTTCCAGGCACTTGCAAGTCTCCTCTCTTATATTTTCTTTTCTCAAAGGAAAAAAACCCCATGAATATACACAAAAAATTCCAACCAAAAGAAGGAACCAAACAAACCCCAAATAAACATAGTCCCCTCAAACAAGGATACTCCCAAAAAAACGAAGTCTGCAAAGTGTCCATGAAGCAGCAATGAAGAAATACTAAACTTATGCCAATGTACACTGGCAGAAGGTAAGAGAGTATGTCCACATTAAGATTTTATGTGTGCATTTCTGCATTATACATGTACTACTCAGCAAATCTATATCAATTTGTAAAAGAGAAATTAATATTAATACACACATTGCACATATTAAGCAGATTTTTACCTGCTTTTTGCCTATTGGCACATAAAATTGCACCCTGCTCATAACTTGATGCCCTGAAATGCAGTAAAGGGGCAAAGACACATGAACACCTTGAAGGAGAATACAAACAAGATTTTGTCTCCTAAAATAAATGCATCTGCAGCATTCCCCAAATAATTTTCTCATTTTTAAAGTATTATTAATTCTTGTCTGCTAGCACATTAAGACTGTACATTTTAAAACATAGCTTTGGGGCCAAACCCTCTCTTTGAGTATCTAAGCACAATGAGAAACTTTTTCCTTTTTGTCTTCTGTGTGTGTAGGTGGAAAGGCCTGATATTTTAGGGGCAACTTCTTTACATAAGAATACCTTGCTGAAACACCTCCAGCTATTAGAAAGGCAAAGGAGTTGATAAGTGGGATCTGTTAAAATCATTTCAAGATTAGCAAATGAACCAAAGCCAGCAAACTTTCTATGTTAAATCTGCCTTCCAGACTCACAAAATTAGGCCTTTTTTTTCTGGTTCTGTTTCCCATTGTTATATACTTGCAATAAAACAGCAACTGGAAGCTCCATTTATGGATTGCATCCACAAGATGCCAACACAAAATAATCATCCATGCCTTGAAGGTGAAGAACTTGTGATCTAACAAAACTTGATGAGATTCCCTAACTTCCATCTTTCGTGTTGGCAGAGATTCCATGAATTAGAGAAAATCTCACATTTCCACTGCATATCTTCTAAACCTTTTCTCAGGCTCATAGTCAGAGAGTCAGTACAGAGAGTTTCCCACCTCTAACTCTTGGTTTACGGATGTGTAGCACCAGAAATGGTGTGGCCACCTACCAACTCTGCTATTAACTACTACCCTAAGTTAGGTAAGTCTACCCAGGACTGCCCAACCAAGGCACAGAATGGATATGCCTGAAAGGAACAGGAGTGTGGAAAGATGCCCCATTCCCTCCAGCTTCCTGCCATCCTTCTATGTGATATGGCAGCCCTTGCCCCCAGCTGTCAATGCAAGGCAGACACTTACAGCGTTTGACTTTATAATACCACAGTCAAATCAAATGCACAGCCACTGCTTCCTCAGATGCCTATATTGCATTTAAACTGGGATAAAACAAAGAAACTGGAATATTGTCTCATCATGCATTCTAAACCAGCCAGGGTAGAAAATAATGGGGAGTTAATCAGATCACTGAAACTCTAATTCACTTGGTATTGATCAGGCAGATTCCTAATGGGACAGCAGACCAATTTCAAATTACAGTAAGCTGACTTATCCTGGAATACCAATGATCAGCTCCCAAGAGGAGCTGGGACAGACCATGGGCTCTCCTCTTGTTATGGCACATGCTTGACGGAATGCATCAATATATAATATGATGTGGCATTTGGCTAATTAATGGGAGATTGATGAAAGGTGCAGTTTCGAAAGCAGAAGTCTCACTTGAATAAATGTGGGATGAAAGTCCCAGCAGGGATAAAGTACACAGAGCCTTAGAAACAATTATACAAAAAAGGAAGGTGGGAGCTAATGGAAGATAATGCAATGAAACCAAGCTTTTCATTATATTAATCACAGGCTTCATCAATGAAATCTAATATATGGTGCATTTAACTCTTCACTGGCTTTATTTATGATTTATTTAGAAAACACTTTGAATTATGACCATGGTGTCACAGACACTTGGTCCTGAATGGGAAGCCTGCAAGCAGAGGGAGCCAGGGAAGAGTTACCATCATTTATGCTGGGCTTTCAGGTCAGAAATCTTTTCTCAACAAACTGTTCTTGATTAAATCCTGCTGTCTTTATGCAGTGACAGGATTAAAGGGCTCCACTTGTGGTGGTGTCTTTTGCTTGATGGTGCTACTGGAGGAAAATGGTACCTCAGTTGCTCTTCAGAGCAAAGGATGGGGCCAGGTAGGGTTCCATACAGTGATTTTCTGAACACATCCACATAAAAGTTCATTAATCTGGGTGATGGATCCTTACAGCCTCCCAGCTTTTACCATGTAAGAGCCTATCTCTTGTCATGTGCTGCACAAGGTCTGTGTCACCCCTTATATGACTGGCAGTACTTCCAGAGAAGGGTTTGTCCTTCCCATCCTCACCAAAAAAAAAACCAAACCCAAAAAAACACCCCAACCCCCCCCACAAAACAAACAAAAAATAAACAAAACAAAACAAAACAAAACCCCCAACCAAATAAACAAACAAACAAAAAAAAAAACCAACAACAACAAAAAAACCCAGGACAGAACTAATCCAACCTGGAACTGTGCCAGGCTTCTAACACAGAGGGTGATCTACAGACAGTGTGTATTCCCTTCTGGAATGGAATTTAGCTTGCTGGTGTGCTCTGGGTGCAAAGCTGGAAGTGTCAATGTGGAAAACATCTGTTTACATGCATATTTTTATATATATACACACACACACATAGACCACTTGAGATGTAGCAGCACAATATACTGTACTTCTTTGTGATGAACTTGATGGTTACAATCAATTTTCTTATTTTAATCCTATATTTTCATTTGTTTACAATCACCTCTAAACTGATAGAGCATAAATACTTTATGTCTTGCCGTAAAACTGGTAGAATCAAAGGAAAAGAATGAGGCTCCTCTAGAACTGAAGTATGCCTTTAACTAAAGGAAACTAAAACAAACACCCTTCTGGAAGGACTACTGCACCCCCTTCCTCTTGAAGTTGTGTGGTAAGCCCATACCTGATTGATGGGGCACAATGAGAATTTGCCTCTTTTTTCCTGACTCAGTTATATGATATGTTTCCAGTTCTCATTCCAAAACGAGTTCAAAAGTACCTACTATCACTGTCAGGCAAGGCAGAACAGTTGCATCACAAATATTATGCTTATTTTCTCAAGAACAAGAACCCAGAGAGGATAGGGAGTTGGCCATAATGATTGGTGCAATGACAGAGCTGGAGGAGCACTGAGATGCTTCAGAGAAAATCAGAGCTTCTCCACAGCCTTCCTGTTCCCATCTGCTGCTTTGGCCAGTACCACTCACCGACATCTCCTAATTCCATACCAACCTTCCCTAACGAGGCGCTAATGAATTGCTAAAATCTGGTCCTTAAAGACATTAGGAGTTTGGGATTATCTGGAATCCAATTGCCTGCGGTTTAGTTCTGAAAAACTGTGAGAGAGGAAGGCTGCTGTCAGAGCACCGACACGAAGGGCAGAGGTCCAGCTGTGCTGCAGCAGGTTTTCATGGAGGCACAGGCACAAAGAGACTTGACTGCTCAGGGAATAGCTCTGATTACTTTTGGCATCGTTTTTGATGCCAGGTTTCCCCAAGTAGAGGATCTATAAGGCAAAACTAATGGGGCAGTTGTCCTCAGAGTAGTACATCGTAATAAATCCATTTGTGGAATTACGATGCTGGCAAGTCATTAACAAACAGCAGCTTCCACTTAACCAAACACACAGGAAGACCTCATACCAAATTACCATCAACCTACTTGCTGTTTACATAAATCCCTTCCTTCAGTGCATTTCCCATGTCTTTTTAAGCTATCCAGATAAAATCCTCCCTACAATCTAATACCAGCAACCCACTGGCAGTTGCTGACTCCAAGGGCACAGCCTCAAAAAAAGTGAAGACGGAAACATCCACTTAATCTAACTTGACCTTCTCTTTGGTTATGCTGCTGCCTGACAACTACCCTGAGCATAACATGGAAGACAGAGCTCAGAATGCTCTAGATGTGGGAAAGTAAATTGTCATAGTCCTAGAAGCAATTTTACAAGACAAAACCATTCAGTTCACAGAAAAAAATAGAAAGAACATCATTTCTGTACTCACATCCAGCCTAACATGAAGGATTCATACCATTTTCCCCTGGGGTGACATTTGACTCTGGCAAGAAGGTTTTCACTCAGAATTCAGGGTTAGAAATTGCCATTTGAAAGAGTTTTTTGCTTTGAATTAATCACTTTTTAAAAAAAGGTGTTTATGTATTTATGCTGTGTTTTTCAAGATTTTTACTTTCTATTTCCTCCTCTCCTTCCATCCCCTGAACTTTATTATTCGCTGAACTTCTCGAGTAATTTATGAATAGACATGAATATACATGAAGGCATAATCATTTGGTGACAGTTTTTCCATAAAATATTAGAGAGCTGAATTCAGAACTGCTCAGCAATAGACAAATACTTTCTACTTGAAAGTAGAGCCAGAGCACCAGAGTGAATGGAACTATGCTGACAATTTTTAAAATAAATAACAATTAATGATACAAGTTTCCAAAAGCTCTGCTCCAAAGAGGTTGAGACATGTAATGTTGCTGAAGCCTCTTGCCTAGCTAAGTTTGGGGTAGAGGAACATCCAGCCACAGACACCATGACTGCTTCTTTGCCTGGATTCAGACAACCAAATATGTGAGAAGCTTTGCATACTTACTCAAAGAAGAAAGCCAGCATTAAGGCATCTAAAAGATAGGCATTCCCTTTGCAGTTGTTTTCTAACCTCATGGAGTTCTTAATGGAAAACTGGAATTATTTTAGAAGGAATGACAGCAAAGCAGGAAATTGTTAACAATGTAATGTGGAACTTACTTTTGGAGTTCCATTTATTCCCTGCCAGCTCAGTACAGATTGTGCATCACCGCTGGCTGTTTCACTACTTGGAGCAGACATTCACAAGACCCAAAATACCTCCGATTTACTAGAGAGGATTCAGAAATAAAAATAGCAAGACATGCACACAGAGGGGCTGTCCTCTGGCTCCTTCGGCTAGCTTTGTTATACAGGATCAGATCCTGCCAAAACAAACATCTCCACCCACCTAGCAGGAAAAGTAAGAAAAAAAAAAATCTTAACTGAAGAGTGGACTTTTCCTACAGTAAGACTGACCTTTTAGTCTGGAACTGATGGGCTGCAAGAAAGGTTGAAGAGAATGCTACTGCATTTAGACGGTTTCATGGCATCCTCATAAACTTACCTGAGAATATTGATCTGCTCCAGGAAGCCCTGGTGGACATGCAGGGTTAGACTTCAGCTGATGTTGACTCTTTTTGGTAAAGCTACATATATCAGCTAGAAATTGTTATTGAGAGATGCTTTAGCAAGGTAGAGGTGTTTTCAACCTGCATAACCACAGATTTCCAGATATCTGGAATTTGACCTAGCACTGGTCAGCGCTGAAGAGGAAAAACACCAGACTACTGCAGCTGGCCATCTGCTGCTCATAACAATGACTAAAACCAACAAGGAACAAAGGGAATAAACATTTCAGTCTGGGAAACAACATGAGTGGTTTTTTTTTTTCCCTTTGTCACAAACTAATCTGTGTAGAAGGGGAAGCATTTTAATGTTTTACAAAGCCATGCAAGGGTTTCCAAGTTGCCCCTGAATTAAAAAATAGGTATTTTTCCTGCATGAAGCCTAGTGGTGTTTCATAGGACCAGCCATCCACAATAACTTAATCTGTGGGTCTCAAGTGACCCACAGAATAAAGTTTTCATAATGTGAACCAACAATACTCAAATTATTTATCTAAACTAGGGGAGGGGGAAGGCATCAAGAAAATATTCCCTTCCTTCCATCCTGCACACCACACAAGGAGCAGGTATGAGACAATTATCAGATTTGATCTTGCCACATCTCAGTGATTAGTTCATTCACTGATTTTGAAGGTACACAACACTGAAACCTTCTCTGCAGGAAGGAAGCAACTGTTCCCACAATGGGTCTTGAACACAACCAAAGATCATGGTTTATGCAGATTATACACAGCCAAGTGAAGTTTTTATAAGACTTTCTACAAATGAGACATCAGGAGTCAAAAAGGAGTAGCAAAAAGATTCCAAAGCACATGCTTGGTTGGGAAAGGGGGTTGTTTTTGTGGAAAAGTTCATGTTTTATGTCCTGTGAGAGCACAGCTTTGGTGGCAGAGGATCTGAGGTAACGTTGTGCTCTTTCTTGGGTACTCTGTGTGGCTCTCTGTGTTGTAATATATTGCATCTCTGCCTTTGATCTGTTCCTTTCCATGCACCAAGCAGCCAGCTAGTTGATCCTACTTTTATTTCATCCACTGTTTACATGCTATCTTACCAACAGGTATTTGTGAGACAACACACTGACTTTGATTTCAAACCTCTTTAGGGTCTAATCATGTTGCAGCATGTGACAAACTTTAGGATTTTTAAAACAAATCCTACTATTTTATCTTAAGAAGAGCAATGTTTTGCATTTTCCTTACCACATGACGGCAGAAACTGCAATATCTAAGATGCTTACCTGGAATTAGGGCAAGAGCAAAAGTTAGAGATAAACTATCAGATAAAAAGACAGAAAGAAATGCCATGTCCATTTTCAAGTAATCTGTAACTTTACTTGAAATTTCTGAGCACTTGGCAGCCTGCAAGTGCTGGGGGATGGCAACCCCGTGGCAACCATCCCCTGGCTCATTTTATGTCAGTCTATGCTCATGCTTTCCATCATCTGTCTTCATCTCTCATCTTGATGCAACAAATATGTACACTTGGAACTAAATGCTTCAGTGGGACAGATTTCCAAGCTTGAACTTAACAACCCAAATTTATCTATGCCTCTTGGATCATTTTATGTAAACAGATGATGGAAGAAATATGACTTTCTCCCCACTTAGGCTGAGCACATTTTACTGCAACAACAGAGTCCTGAGTGTGCCAGATGTATGTCAGCTCAAAAACACACAGATACATCAATTGCCACTGCTTCTCACTACCTACCTCCAGGCACACTCCCATCCAAGTATTGATTTCCAGAATTTCTCCAAGGAATGCCAAAAATAATAAACAAAAAATAAATCAAAAGCAAAAGCCTCTTTCCATTATGTATTAAATATCCTTCCATGAAGTTAGAACAAATAGGAGATGTATATAGAGTGCAATGGAGACATAAATCTAGTGTCGTAGTAATCGATTTCTGCCTTGTTCTTTTATTTCCAGTAAATAATGATCTTCAGATCTTTCATGGTGGAACTACTGTAAAGTCTGTTAAGGGAACACAGGCAGTGTTTCATCTTTGATATGACCAACTATAACACCACTCTAAAATCATTACACTCACTTATTTCCTGTAGCACATTGGTAAAAACATTTAGAAGGATCAAAGGAAATTTACAGAGGGTATCCCCTTCACTAACCTCCATCTAATCATGGATATGATCAATAACACATTTTGTATTGTTCAGCAGTGTGCAGAAAGGTACAGATTTCTGCACAAAATGATGTGACTGAACATTTCTAGCCTCTCTTCAGTATTCTAAAGAACACTACGAGCAACAGTCATGCTGATTTGGGTCAATTATATTTAGAGATACTTCTTGTATGTAAATTAAAAGCAGAAGAAACTTCCCTAACCAGTCTTATTTTCACAAAAATTGTTGGTTGCTAGTGCTGTGCAAAACCTTCATGTCCTTTTCTGCACTCAGTCTGAAATAGGATTTTTTATTTGGTTTGTGATCAAATGAGGCTATCAAGCAATAAACCACAAATAAATTCATTAAGCAGCAACCATGGGTTACTATTTAACATCCTTCAGAAAAACCCCAAAACTCCAACAGAGAAAGAAGCAATCTCACAGTACCAAAAAGAGAAATTAAATTTACTTTGAAGTTGGTATTGTAACCACCACATTTTTCAATTGTTTATTAAATACATACATTTCTTGATTTTGCACCAAATGAGAGCAAAATGTCAACCTTAGACACCAACAAGTTAACACAGTGAAGTTAAAGGAAAAATCCTAAACTCTTTTCTTGTGATCTCATCAAACACCAGTCAGGATAACTGCTCATCATTCTAGCCACCATAAAGACGAGGTGAATCCATCTCACTTAGCTTGATATGGCAAGAAAAGAAACATTTCTATTTGAGTCAACCCACTTCAATGTTCATTGTAGAGAACAAGGCAAGGCAAAGTTTGTAGGTGGGACAATATCTTACATTCGACTGATGTATTTGGGAACAATACATTAAATTTCAATATACTCGTTCATAACTCAGATGCTGGTCAGACAAGGAAAAAAAGCCTTCTCCCTATCACAGTTACTTTTCCCACTTAAATCTGTTGGTTAAAGATATTATTTCAAGTTACAAAACCCAAAAAGTACTTGGGGTTTTACAGTGTCAGCATCCAACTCTATTCAGTGAATCTTTAGCAGAACTTATTCCCTAAACAAAGATAACATAATATACTTGATACCTAATTTGCCAATATTCTACTACTGCCATGTTGCTTTATTGATTCATTAGGAAAACAAAATCTGAATTGCTTAGTTTAAAAACTAATCAGCTCACCAAAGAGTGAATCTTTTTATACACAGGATACTAGGTCCACTGACATGCAGCAGGCTGTTCCAGAGGTGCTGTTATCAGGTACATGATCCATCCTGTGCTACAACTGTGGAAATACAGATATGCACAGAGCCAGTTTTGACCACAAAGCACTAGCATGGAGCTGAGCTGTGACAGGCAAGAAGCCCACCTAAAGTCTCAGCTACTTTTTCTCACCTGTTTCATTTGATGTGCTATGACTTTGGTTCCAGTGCAATTTCTCAAAGAAGCCTAGTGTTTTTACACTTGTGCGCTTCCACAAGAGAGGTTTGTCCTTCTCTTCAATTTCTTTGGCCAAGGCAGCAGCTGGGGCAGGACAAAGTGAAGACTCTGATGACAAGACAATTTGTTCCTCCAAGGGCTTTTAAGTGTAGGAACAGTAAATGACACACAACCTGAGAAGCCCTACATTGCAAGAAATCAGCTCCCCTCTATTAGGCCAGTATTGTAGTGATGGGACCCATTGAAAGCATTGGAATTCCAAATTAGCTGATCATTCCTTTTACCATAATTGTCACAAACACAATTTCTTCACAGATGTTGGAGTTTTCTTCTGAAACAAAGGAGTCCTCAGGATGCTTAGCAATCCTGAGACAAAACCATTTACACATTTAAACTTAAAGAGATTTTCCCAAGATCCAGTCTAAAACAGTTTATAAAGGTCATAAAAATTAACTTATCTTGCTGACTGAAGCTTTTTTTAATGCACTACAGCTTACAAACCAATCAGCTGAAGCCTTTAGGCCAATGTTATACTATATTTTCCTCCCATTAGCAAGGACAGCAAATATCTACACTTGGATTTTGCCACAGCAACTGGCTCTGATTCATCAATCTTCATGACTGAATATAAAAGCACAGAGCTAGATGGGTAGGTGTATTTTATGCTTGTTTCACTGAATAACTTTGCAATTGTTTCCCACAAGGATTTGATAAGAAAACTGCTGAGGCAAAAATCATTACACTTAGCCTGAACCAAGTTATTTCTAAACTTTTAAAAACAGGACACTGATTCAACATTAAAAAGATAACTTTAAAGAGCTGGAAGGACAATACTTTGTCTGCAAGAAGAAACTTGGTTACAGGGAGTTACAGTGTGCTGAACCACCGCGTGCACTTGCACAGATCTATTAGATCCCACATAGTGAAGTTGATGGGGGGATTTTAAGTTTTCTTCTTCTTTTTTGTTCAAGGTTCCCAATTTAGAATAAACTTATTAGAGATGACACCCCTAAACTACATCATCATTCATATGGGAAAATTTGAAAGCAAGTCAGGCCTTACAAGGATGTTAAGGTTGCTCTTTGAAGCAAATTCTCTCCATTTGTATTAAGAACAAGATCCTTGGTACTTTATCATAACGCATTACTTGGCAGAGTGGATAAAACCAGAGATTTTTCTGCATTACCTTTTGAAGCTGAAATTTCTCCCCACTTTGATTAAAATAGATTCCCATGATCTGTATTATTTACTATGTATTCAATACAGACAAGGGTCATCATTCACATCCTCCCTTCATCACAAAGATGACAACAGAAATCCAATACAGTCCTTACTTCCAAGCACACCACAATCCCCTCCATCAAACTTTCCATTCCTCCAAGATGAAGTCTTTAATCCTGGTAAAGCAACAGTTCTCTTGTTGGCCCTGACAAAAGGGTGCCACAGAGGTGGCAGATGCCAAACTCTTGCCTTTTGAAATGGTAGCAAAACCCAGGAGAGAAGAGGGATGTGAGGGAAGAATGGGAGCCTGGAAATGTACATGAATGGTTGGAGTCCAGAAGAATTTCAAAGCATTTGATAAGATTGTTTCTCCGATATGACCATCCCTGTGGCTACATGCTCCCAGTAATCACAGTGGCCATGTCCTTTGTACAAGTCAAAACTTGTACAGTGGTCATTATTGCACACAAGACTACCATTTGTGTTCAGGCACCACATTTATTAACTAGATAGCTCATTTAAACAATCTTAAAGCAACTAAAGTTGTATTTGTTCTTAAGTGGCCCTGTAAGCCATGCAATTGTGGATGTTGCTCAATGATCGTTTTTATGAACCAGAGAACCACACTTTTTGGAATAACGTCTTTCAAGGTGACTGCTTCATCTCAATGGCATCTAATTTAATTTTTTTTTTTTTTAATTAAAGCATAGGTGTATTCTATTAGACCAAATTTTCCTGGTTTCAGCTGAGATAGAGATAATTTTCTTTCTAGTAGCTGGTTCAGTAGCTGTAGGTGTGTTTTGGATTTAGCAGGAGAATAACGTTAATAACACACTGATGTGTTGGCTTTGCTGAACAGTGCTTGGCCCAAGTCAAGGACTTTTCTGTTTCCTGTGCTCAGTCAGCAAGGAATTACTCAAGAAGCCAAGAGGGATCATGGCCAGAGCAGCTGATCTGAGGTGGTGATTACTCTCCCACAGAGTGTCGTGCCCAGTATAAAAACTAAGAAGAACTGGCTGAGAAGGACTGATTGCTGCCCAGAGACAACAAACACAATTTACAAGTGATGGATCCTTCCTAGTTGTACACCAATTAATTTTTTAAATGAAATTTTGACAGACATTTCCAACATGCTCTACTTGGAAGGAACTTGTGGACAGATAGAAAATGTAAAAGTTAAAATGCTGGTCTTCATATAGAAAGGCAGTCTATTTTTCTTTTTATCTACACCAAAAGTGTTTTAGGACCCCAAACTAAAATGCTGAGTCCCAATTAAGTGTGGCATGACACAAAGGCATCATCCAAAGATGCTTAAGCCTAGGTAACAGATGAAATGTGACAAGGGCATCACCTGCATATTTCACATACACTGGGGACCGTATGAATATACATAGCAATTACATCTACAAGTCTTGGCATTCAAGATCTCAAATATTTTCACATCATGAATCATCTATTAGTCCAAATATTACCCTATATCCTCATTTTATTCCTCATTGCTCAGGTCACATCCCTTTTGCAGATGCAACCTCTGCCAACTTCAGCAGCTATTTTAGCAAGCTAAGAACTCAAAGTTTAAAGGCTTGTAAAAAATCTAACTATTAAGAGACTAAGCACCTGATATCACTCATTTGTTTGAGACTATTTAGTTAACTTTCCAAGTTCCATCACACAGATAATGACAATCAAAACAGTAAATTGCCAAGGCTCCAATTCAACAAAGCACTTAGGCAGGTGTGGAACTTAAAATACACTTTTAAAAACATTCCTGTCCATCAGAACACTTAACTTGTACTTAATACAGGAAAATGAATAAGTCCTATTGACTTCCGTAACATCAGTAAAGGATAATTAAATCAAAGTGAGCTGCTGTATCAAGGTCATACTGCAGAATCTCTGACTTTTCAGGATGTATTCAGCACACTTCACAGTGAAAATGCTTACAGAAGGAAAATGTAGGTGGCTAACAGTAGTGGCACTGTTTAGACCTGTTTAGTAACTGCCTGGTGAAGGGCTTTGGAAACTCTTATTTGAATGTGTGACTGCCCATGTTACAGCAGGAAAACATCACACATATTGCACAATTAATATTATTGTACAAAGAGGGAAAAATGAAGACAAAAAGCATCAAGTCATCTGGAAATTCTCTCTTTAGTGTATTATCAAGTCTAAAAGGCCTGTTTTCATTTCATAATTCTAGGTATGTGCCATACTCTAGGTCTTATTTTCATCTCATTCAACTGTTAATGTCTTAGGCTTCTCAAGTTATTTTTATGGTTCTTTAAATAATAGTAATAATACATTTTACTTACCATAACTCAGTTTATCAGTTCTTATTTCAAAGAAAACAGACTTTGAAGCCAGTTAGTGTTGTATAGTGTATATACAACCCTCATAAGTCTCCTGTTCATTTTGTCATAAAAGCAACTATTGTTCAAGCACCAAAAGCAGGTATCCTCCCAAATGCTCAACACTTGAAAGTACAGATCCCAAAAGCATTTAAAAAGCCCTTAGGATCCTTCTAAGATATGTAGCTGACCACAAATATACTTTTTCACTCATGTGTTTAAGTTCATCTCTCCAAGAGAGCTCTTCATCTTTCTGAGAGCACTCTCTCAGCAGTGCTATCTGAGAACAGATTTCAGGTCTCCTAGTGAAAACTGGCCTCATGCTCCTTCTCAACACTTACAGCATTACTCACATTCTGTTATTTCAGCTCTTTCCAGAAAACAGAACCTCAATACAATGGGCTCCATCCAGCTCTCAGATTTCAGATCAAAATGTGATATCTGTATGAATAAAGTAGAAGGAGCCTATAACCACAAAGCTGATACCAGCCACAGAATAAGTGCTTGAATGCTACGAGTAAAGATTGTAATTTAGCACCATAATGAGAAAAGAAAAGACCATTCTAAATACATGAGGAGTATCATGACATATATAAGGTTGGGTGGAGTTTAAGTGTTCAAGGTTTCCAGAGCTAATTCTGACCATTTTAGAGTTTAGCACCCAGACTTTATGTTAGTTGACAAGCCTGCAATTAGCTAGTCTAGTCCTTGCTTTATTAATTCATCTTTGATGGTGATTTGCCTTTTCTACTGTCAGGGGCTCCCTCAATTAATAGAATCTGTCCAACATTTTAGACAATAACTGCAGTGACATTAACCAGCTCTCAGCACCCATGGGAACATCCTGTCCCATCCCTTCCTGGAAACTTTTCTACATCTAGTTAGCAGATTATAATCCAATCCTCTATAGCAGGTAATCACTTTCTCCCAAAACTAGTCCTGCATCCCAATCCTGCCAGCAAAGTCAGCATCAGACACCTCAGTCCATTCTGCCACCTTTGTCATTTCAGCTGAGAGAACATGCTTTTTTTACTTTATCTTTTTCCTTTGCATCCTGCACCAGTTTAAAATGCAACTGAATTTCCCCATTTCATCCATCTGGTTGGTTACCTTCCTGATTTTACTGCACCCCAGGATCAAAGTTGATTGATCCTTGAAAAGATTGTACTTGAAGGTCAAATAGATTTCCTAAAAGTCAAATAGACTTCCCCAGCAATCAGAGCTTCATCCAGCTGTTAACCTGCTTCACTCCCCTTTGGATCTGAAACTCTACCAATTCATGTCACTGCAACCAGCACAGCCCCAGGCAGGTCTTGGTCATTGTTAAGAAGAAGGTTCAGCAAATGCCTTCCTTCAGTGAAGAGGAATTGGATAATATTCAGGTTTGATTTCTGGGCAGTTTGTGACTGATCCAAGGAAACGGTGTGTTTCTTGTTTGGAAACAAGGCAAGACTAAGCTAAAGATTAAGTTGCTAAGACTTAAATGCTTAATGTTAAAATATAGATTATATTAGTAATTCAGTGCTAAGTGTTAATGCAGTGGTATGTTTTTTCCAATGGAGTTGATACACAAGTACTGTTGAAAGCCTTCCTTGATCAATTAGAAACTCATAATCTCATCAACAAACTTCAGGCTCACAATTTAAAACTTCAGCAGAGTTTGTGATGAGCAATGAGCAATTCACTGCACTAAACCAACAACCATGAAGAACTTAAGAACAACTATCTGTAATAAATACATGGCAGTGCAGTCCCCAACAGGTCCAGGAGAAAGCCCTGCAGGGGGATTTGTGTAGTGTATAACACAAATGCATTTGCATGTTCAAGCAGAATGCATTCATTGTCTTCTAGTCCCTTAACTTTGTTGACCTGCTATGAATACTCACATGGAAGGTGACCTCTTTTCAAAAAGGGTACAAAGCCTACTTAATATTTTTCTCTCTGTTTGCATTTTTATTCCATGATCATCTTTGCTTTGCCTTGTTTTATTACTCCTCTGTCCTGCTAGCCTTGCTGCTTCTCTAAGAGAAAGATAAAACCCTCCAAAATTCCATCTTAGCTCCTCACAGACAGTGTATAAATAGCACTGGTGTATACTGGTTTGCTCAAATACAAGAAGGTCAGAAAAAACATTTTCTTTTGAGATGAAAAAAAGGAAGCAAAACCTAAGAATTTTAATAACAGCCCTGACACGAGCAACATAATACCAGCCTGAATTACACTTGGTACCAGACTCTTATTGGAAGCCCTAGATTGCTTTGTTCCTTTCCCTGACATAATATTCAAGTCTGGGTTTATATTTGCACGGAATGGGGCTGTTCACTAGAGTCCATGCAAATCAAACACTTGATTTATGCATCATTCCACTGGAGGGTGTAACACTAAATTTAATTTTGTAAGAAAAGCCTGAAGTGCCTCTATGCCTGGGGCTGACATTGTGAACCAGGGAGAAAGGTGCACAAGAATTCATTACTGTTTCCAATATGCGAAATACAGCATTTGAATGAAACATTTGTCTCTTGTCAAAAGGGAGCAATGTCAGTTCTTTATAAAAAATATTTCTCCCCCCCACTTTGATTTTATCGCCAATTCAGCATATTGGAAGCCGAGGTTACGAGTGTAGTTCAGACTGGCAATGATGGTGGGATGAATTACACGATGAAATGAAGAGACATTGGTTGAGTTGCAGTACAGCTACAGAGTGCAGATGTTGGCCGGTCTGCATGCTACCATGTAGCAGCATTTCACCAATTAAGAACAGTGCTAGTTTTTCTTCCTGAGTTTATTCACTACTTTCAGAGAAAAGCCTTCCACTGCCTCAATAGACCATGTTCACCTATCTGCACGTCCTCCTCCTATTTAGTTCTGAAAACACCAAAAAAAAGTTTTCCAAACTTCATGTCAAGGCACACTCAAGTTAAATTTCTCAAACATTAACAGTTTTCCACCTGTCTCTCAGCCTACCCGAGGCAGCTTCGGTAGGAAGCTTCAGATGACCTCCAGTAATAACAAGGCTTTCCAGACAAACAGCCCTTTTAGCTACAGATCAATAAGAACTCTTCTTCCCTTCAAACTTTCCCACATTTCAGATCTGGATAAATATAAATTTGAAGAGACCAAGGTTGAGAACAGGGCAAGAGGTAAATTTGATCAGCACAGAAGTTCTTGCTAGGCTATGGCACTCTCTTGGTGCCACTCCCATCAATGAGAGCAACAGCAATCCTTCCTTTCAACCCCATTTTTTCCTCCTCTTCATCCTGCACCAAGCTTCCACAACCCAGCCATGAAAGTAGGAATTATACTGCTACCAGAACCTGAATTCTAGCACCCAGTGGGCATCATGACTTATTAAGTTGTTCAAAAAGTGCACACAGTTTTGAAATGTTTTCTCTCCTTGAAAACAATTAAAGAAAAAGCTTTGGGATCATTTCTTTTCTGTGCTGAAACAATGTTTTGCTTCAAAAGTCATTAATACTTAAAGAAGTTAGCCAAAAAGAAATATTTCAGGATCACAGGCAATACTGAACATTTCCCACAGTTCATTTCGAATTCGTTCTGTTTCACTAAGGGTATTTCTACTCTGAGGTCAGCCTCAGGGAATTTTCTGATTTCACAGCTCAGCAAACAAACTCAAGCACCTACACCCACCCACACAGAACTACAGCCATGACACTGCTGCCCATTCTGTCCGGCAAAACCACACTTTCAAGGTCACTCCAGAGCATTCATGTCCCACGAGGCCAAGCTTCTGCATAAGTTGTTCAGCTTGCCAAACCTTGATAGACCCTTGATCTGAAATCTTGAAGCTATTTTCTTTGTTCAGCTAATGAACAGTATGGTGATGAATACACATAAGGCAAAATTGATCCACTTAATTCATCATTTGTACATATGTATGGATTTAAGCCCTTTTAAATGGATTCTGGGATTAAACACCTATACCACATTCACAAGCTGTTCAAAAATACCTAAGGGCATTGTGGTAAATTTTGTACTTTAACTTCTGAAATTAAAAGATTGACCCCATGTTTAGCATTTGCAACTTTTTAAAAACAAGTTGCATTTTGTTTGCTTGTTAATTGCTGCCCATGCCAAACTTTACTGCAGCTGGATGGCTTTGTATCCTGGACAGCTACGGGGGATAGGTCCCTGAGAGCTGCACCCAACCTTGATGTAAGGAGAAGAGGAAGTAAAAAGGTAAAACTCAAACCTACAATTCTGAACATCAGAAGTCAGGAAAGAATATATTAGCTACAAACATAAGCCAAAACACTGATAAAGGAAGAGAGAAATGGCAATGCATGGGGTGCAAATTCAATCTCTAGCTCTGAGTACCATTAATCCTGATGGTCTTTACAACACTCTTCAATGTCATGTGTTCAAGTGCCTTTCCCCTATCAGTGGCCTTGCTCAAAAACAGCAGTTTAACTCAACTTTAGGCAAAAGAAGTCCTTATATTATAGGAAACAGAATTCAATAAGAAAGGCCATACCTAGTGTCTCAGTTACTTGTCTTCTATTTAGAAGATACCATTTTTTAAAATCAAACTACTTCTTCCTGGTGATCTTGGACTTTTCAGTTTGCCAAACTCAGATTATTTTTCCCCCTGCTTAAACTGAAGAATTTAAACTTACCAAACTCAGCTTTTGGATTTGTGTTCTATTCTAACAGCTCTGAAGAAACTGGCTGAAAACCAATGAGCCCAGTCAGGTTTCAGAGTGAGATGCATTATAGCAGTTGCCTTCTATGACAGCAAAACATTATTTGACAGTATCATATATAGGGCCAGGTCAGACATTGAGAAAACTCATTATTTTCAGCATTTGCTGCTGATAAAGTGACATTAACAGATCAGAAGTTGTTTTGTTTTTGTCACTTCAGTAAACTGTTTCTCCCTGCTATCTTGAACCATTTTGAAAGAATTTTAAAGCCATTTTTCCTTATAACCTTTAGCATAACCTTACACAGTCACGAAAGGCAAAAGCTTGGACACCTGCCCCCTGCTCTAAGAATCCAAATAGATACTGTGTTAACAGCAGTTCAACATCAAACCTCACAGTTTCCTTCTCAACCAACACAGGATATTCAAGCATCTGGAGGAGATGCACATGACAGAGAAGCTGAACCCACATCAGATTATTCCAGAGGTACTATTTATAAGTTCCACAAAGGCAACAGGCATGACTCCTGTCTGAAGCATGCTTAATGGAGGAACAATTTTTGATTTTAAACAGCATGAGTGAAAAAATCCAATACAATTTTGGTAAATTGCTACTGGAGCCATTTTCTCACATAGAACTGTTTGTTCAGTTCCACATAGAAAGCTTGTCCACTGTGATCCAGGTCTGTGTTTCTGCTCCCTGCTGAAAATGTTACCTGCTATGGTTTGTTCTTTCTGCCAGGTTACTAAGAGGGTGAATGCCTCAGAGCCAAGAATCAGCGCCAACAGATCCTGCTGACAACTCATTCCCTACTCAGGAAAGAGCAGCTGCTCAGAAGCAGCTTCTGAGATTTAATCTTTCCAGTGTTTCAGGCAATACCAAGTGTTTCCCTAACTTTGCGTCATCCTGGTTTCTCCATAGTCTCAACGTAATTTAAGCATGTTTCAAGATTACTATCAAGGAAGTCCTCAGTCACTTCTTGGGCAGTTATTGAAAAAACAAAAGAGCAGATCTTTGAGACTCCCTACCCCACCACTTCAGAAGCATCCACCTTGATGTTGCTGTTTGACAACCTCTACACTGCTGGAATGGAAAGCCAGATCAACATCACATGATGACCATCCAACCTTTAATGCAAATACAGAATAGAGATTTTACTTGATAAGGTCTGCTTTCTTATCTCCAGTTTTATTTCTCTCCAGCAACAGACCAATACTATTCCTGACATACCTTTTATTCCTAATGCAATTATAAAATTTTGTGTTTACTAACCTCAAGAGCGCCAGCCACATGCTTCTCCTTGTACCTTTTGCTTCTATGCCAAATTTCTATTATGCTAATCTTCTGATTTGTAGTAATTACTAACCGCTTTCCACTTTTTCCCATGCGGTGTCCATGCTTTCCTAACTGCTTTCAAGGTTCTTTTCTGAGCCAGACTATTTTCTCAATTAGGACAGTGCTCTTCCTCACCCAGATTTCTGGGGAGGAAAGAAGTGACTATGCAGTAAAGAGCCATTAAGCTGTTCAAAAGTATAAGGTTCTTTACTCTCATGCCTTTCAAGTTTTCCCCTTGGCCATGGAGTTTAGACCCAGTGGGTTCAGGTGTTCCTGACATTCCTTTACACACCAGTCAAGTTTTGTGCTACTCTTAGGTAAGAGCCAAAAGGAGCTGAAAGGAGAAATTCCCTCATTGTCACAGTGGGCAACAGCCCAAAGAAAAAGTCTCCTGGTTTCCAGCTGAAATCAGTTCACAGTTTATATCCATGGCTCTGTGCTGACAGTAGCCTCTCTTGCAGAAATTTACTCTCCTGATAGCTTTATAGGAAACAATGATATCACCTCTGAATACTGCTAGGCTAAGTAAGCCATGCTCTTTCAGTTCTGGAATGATAGTCAGATCAGTCCTTTAATTATTTCCAGGGGCCTCTTTTGCATTTGAATAATTTCTGCACTCTATCTGAACAGACCTGTGCATCTGTGTGAGATGTCCTCAATGCCTGTTACAATAGCAGCACCTCACCCCTCTGCAGATTGACATCTACCGTGGCTGGAGCAATATTTATTTTTCCTACAGTCATCTCACCTTGGTGAGCCCAGAGCTAGCCTACTATTAATTCCTCCCTTTATCATCAGTCATCCACAAATAATATTTTCTTACTTAATTATGGATGTATTTGATGTACAAGGCATTGGACACATTTTCTGCTGTTGGAAAGACACCTGTGTTTTTTTTTTTATTCCAGTCTTCAGTACCTTCCTCTTCTGTTTTGTGATATCCCAGTTTTCTTGTTAAATCCCACATTCTTCTAGCTTTAGCACAAAAAGTGAATGTTCTGACAACATCAGAACGTGATGAAAATTTGAACAAGAACCATTAAGACAATACCCAGATGGGAAAACCCCTTAGCAACATTCCTCCAAGATATGTAGCCACACTGCCTTTCATCAGTGGCAAGTAACAGCTTCTTTGGCCCCCTTGCACTTCTATCAACCATGATTGTTCCCTGACTTCAGTAATCGTTTCTCATGTGGGAAACCTGTTGGACATCCTACAACTGCTAAATAGTGAGCCTGTCCTGTTTAAACCAGATGCCAGGTTAGGCTGTCAAAATGTGTCCTTAATAAACAAATTATCAACTTTGATCCCATTCAGCATTTTCATGTAATTTTTAATTACTTCTAGATCAACAGCTTAGACTGTTGTAACTGAGAACATCGTAATTTAAGCTGTTTCCTACAAATCTGAAAACACAGGCTTTGTAAACATTCAGTACTAGCACAGAAAAATAAACAGGTTACCCTATGAACTATTTTCTATCAGGACAAACCTACCCAGAGCAGCAGTAATAGTGCCAAACAGATACCCCAGATCTCTCTAGAGTGTCACAACTGCAAGAGGGTGGGTTAGGCAAACTTTGTCTGAGTCATATTTAGCTCAACTTTGTGTAGAAGCTGAGTAAGGAAGTGATAGTCCTCAAAATACAATCCTTTGCAGGGCCCGATATTTTTGAACATATTTTTTAAAGCATACAAATCACTCCTGGTTCAGGAGAACTTGGAAGCAAAAAATATTTTTGCCTGAATCTTGAGACTGCATGACAAGAAAATTAATTAATCCCAATGGAAACCCTGTCACTCACCAGGCTGCATTTTTCCCAAATTCAAGCTGTTTCATTTATATTGTGGATGTGGCTTCATTGACTAGAGCATATCTATAAATGAGACTATCAATTTTCCTAACCCCAAATCATCTGAAGCCTTATGTCCCATGCTGACTTTCTGTGCAAACACTGAGCTTCCTCTCTACCGCAAAATTGCTGGAAATTAGGGTGCCCTATGAAAAGGGTTTGAACCTTGTCCACTAATGGGCTTCAATGCAATATTAACAATCTCACTGGTCCTTTTCACTGTAAATACACTGGAACATTGCAGTATAACCAGCATTTTTGCCTACTGAACTCTTACCCTTGAACCAAATTATAATGAACGCAGGCATTATGCCCACAGACTCAGCCTGCAAACAATAGAAGCATTAAGCTAACACTCTGAGATTTATGACCGACCCATCTGCCTTCTACATGCATTTTATAGGCATTTGAAATAAATTAGTTAGTGAGGCCGATTCAGTGACACAGAGACGTTATCACGCATAGCCAAGTAGTAGAACTGGGTATACTGCAGAGCTGGTCGTGGCTCACTGAAATTATAAAGGCTGGAGTTTCAACCAGCCAGGAGAGGGGTAACCATGTATCACAGGGCAGCAACATCTGCTAGTGCTCACTGACTACATTGATAATGCCACTAGAGAGGTTTCTTTATTAGCCTCTAGAAACAAGGATAGGAACAGCACCAAAATCCTACATCAAGTACAGTGACATTACTCCTCCAAAGATCACTTTGTCTGTGTGAGGTTAAATAATTCAATTTAGGATTTGAAGTTTTTGTTCTTCCAGTTTTGGTCATCCCAAGATTGGGACACAAAGCAGTAACAACATAAGGGAGAATAAATAGTTGGTTTGCAGGAAGGAGAGACTCTCTACCTGGGTCAATATTGACTAGCCAATAGCCTAAAGTTTTCTCCTTTTGAGCCCAACCCAAAAATAGAGCGCCTAGAACAAATCTTGAATTGTTCAGACATGAAAATCCCAGCAAACAAATTTTTGTCCAGTTATCTAGAGCTACAGGAATTAACCCACTTATGCCTGTATAACTATTTCCTCTTTAATCTTGGCAATTGAATGCAGTGGGTGTCACTTCAATATTACAGCCAAAGCTAAAGATTTCTGCTCGTACAGGAAAAACATGTAGCTTCATCATGATCTCCAAGGCTAATAGGACAGCAAACTCATGGGGAGAAAGGACAACCAGGATGGGGTTCAATGCTGAAGTAATTGAATGAAGTAAGACAGTTTTCTTCTCTGTCTTTACAATGGTCTGATACACATTACACAAACCTTCTATTTTTAGCCTTTCCGCTTTCCCTTATTCCTCCAGTTTATTTTTTTAATCCCCTTGCATTGGCCTCCAGAGCCTGTTTGGAGCAATATTGTAAAGCAAATGACCAGACATAATGACTTTCCAAGGTCCTTGTGATTCCTTATTAACATTCAGTTAGCATAAGTCCTGACTTTATTATTGACTACATTGAATACACAATACACTGACCTCTGCCATCTGCAACTAAATCTCTTCCTGCAGATCTATCAAACTGATTTCATACACAGAGGAAGTAGAAGAAAACAAAGCAGTAGCTACTTATCTTTTTTGTCCTAAGAAACTTTACCACTCTGTGGGAAAGACTGCTTCCCCTCATGGTGTTTTCAACCATTATTATTCCATGCTTTTGTTGCTGTGCCTAAACACTGAAGCATTATCTCAAAAACTCAGGAAAGAGAGGACATACTACACAAAATCCGTCATTTTAATTTCATCTTGGTAGAAGCAAAGTGGTGACAGAGAACCTCAGCAAAACTTTGTTTTAAATACATGCCTTTAAGCTGCTTGTGGAAAAAAAAAATGTTCAAGTTACTAAAATATCGTAGCATCTTCAGGTATCAAGCAAAGCAGGACATGGGCCACAAGAAAGTGTATGAAAAGAAAGCACATCTCTTTCATAAAGTATCTGAGAATTTTTTTTTCTTATTTCTAATGTTCCTAAAGTTAGGGTTTTTTATTCCTAAAGGAAGGCTGTTGCAGACAGAACTGCACTTGAAGGTGTCAGGCCATTCCTGTGGCAAATTCAGGTGCAAACCATGCAAAAATTATGTTAAAGAACTTACCAGCCACAGGTAAACATTTCACAAAACTTAAAAATCCAAGAAAAACCTTCAGCTTAAGCAAATGAGAACTCTGACAAGATAACAGAGCAAGATAACTCCAAAAATCTTTTCAGCGCAGAGCTGCCAAGGGTGCTTTGTGACAGGTTTCATTTTATGAAGACACAGAATTAGGTAACATTTTTGCCAGAAAAGCTGGGAAATGTCTCACAGCACACCAGCCTGAGGGGTTAAACCTTTCTTTTGAACACAGGAGACCAGAAATCAGCCCCACAAGCATTCCCTTCTGAGTCCTACAAAATCAGATACAATGGATGCACAGCTCATGTTCAAATATGGCCACACCTTTTGCTTCCAGGTGACACATGGAGTTCAGGAATGAGGTCCCATTCTCCCCAGCCTTCTTAGAAACACAGAAGAAGGAAAATAAAAAATCCTTTACAAATCTCCGTTAACTATCCTAGAGGGAAAACTTGTATTTCATAGAGTGTAGTTTATGCAAATAGGATCAGAGGAATTAACATATTGGAAGGAGCTGACATTTGTCCTGATATATTGAATCGTTAGCATGACAGAATCACTTAAGCTGGATCAACTAACATCAGGTTTCCTCTCATTATTGACCCCTGCAGAGAAGGCCTGACAAGTGGAACTGCTGCAAAGTTCATTAATAATGTGAAATAAATCAATTGTTCGGGAAATACTGAAAACGGATGACACTGAACTCAGAGTTTTTGCAAATTCAGCACATACCAGTTTCCATCAAGGACACAAGTTAGAACAACGTCCTTTCCTGACCTATATTCAGGAGCTATGCTTTACTCCTAGGCAAGCTCACAGACACACAGGGAAGAGTGCCATTACCAGAATAATGGCCTTCACTAGAAAATGAAAAGCAGTATTACCTTATGGACACCAACACAGATACTTGCAGACATTTTAGCTTACTGATTGACATGTCCAGCATGAATTATGGGCAGGACACACACTCCAAGTGCCAGGCTCTGTTTTCATCTGAAGGTACAGGGAAATACATGGACACTGTGCAAGCTAACAAATACAATTTTGCCTTATAGACCTCAGAAGGAAAAAATCCTATTCTTAAACAAAAGTTAAAAAGAATAGACATATTGAAGAGAAAGCTGAAAATCAAGTTCCCTTGCCTGTATTACTACCAGAACTTAGAGGGCCAAATGCTGCGACATTTCATACCATCAAGTGAAAAACACTAATTGGGTAATAGACTTGATTAATGCTGCTTTTTTGTTGCTCACAAAATGCCCATGAACAGATTGGGATTTTCATTAATATATTCATGGTTCAAGTTTAGGCCAGTTTTGGATTTTTTTTTTAACTGCTTTATGGAGATGTTTAAATTTTTTCTGCAAGAGCACAAGCTGGTTGGAAATACATGACACATGGTAATTAAAGCAGAATGCTTCTGAAAAAAGCTATTGGTGCACATCCTGTGGTGTTTGTCAGCCTTAAATAAGGTGAGTGTAACTCAGGCAAAATGGAAGAGTACAGAAAAACCTAAGTTATATGAGATCCTGATAAGGTACAGTCGCAGTATAGAGTCAGAAAACAGTAAGAATTCAGAATCCAGGCCTTATTCTTTCATGACAAATGCAGATTTACTAACAAAGCCTAACTCCTTGGAAGAAGTTAAGGTATTTTTTGGTAATTATAAAGAATTCTCCTACTTAAAAAATTATTTTTCCTTTTTATGCATGATAACAAATAAAGGCTACAGCCAAAACCTGCCTACCAACTGAAGTTTTAGGCTTAAGATTATTTAATCTGTCTTTCCATTTTCACAGCAATACAGACTTGCATGCACTAAGGAGCCATATGCCAGTGATC
Organism: Haemorhous mexicanus; assembly: GCF_027477595.1. Taxonomy (NCBI): domain Eukaryota; kingdom Metazoa; phylum Chordata; class Aves; order Passeriformes; family Fringillidae; genus Haemorhous; species Haemorhous mexicanus. The sequence continues at coordinate 16,969,379 of NC_082344.1, read as the reverse complement.
ACATTTTCAAAATTTCACAGGGCTCTTGAGAATCTCTGTTGGCTCACAATTTTTTAAAGAGCTGACCTTCTGCAAAGATCAGTCCCCGAAAACTACTGAATCAGGAAAGAGAACTCCCCTTGACTCAGCCCCTGAGCCCCTGTGAGAGGGGCTCATCTTGTTTCTAGAGGCCTGCCAGTTTCAGCTCTGATTTTACCTTAACAAATATGGCTCTTCGAGACATCTAGCAAAGTTTTACATATCCTTTCCCCTATTCTCTTTATACTTCTTTCACCTCCAGTATTTAACTTCCTTTCCTCCTGTCCGGTTTAGGCCGTTTTCTCTCTCTCTCTCCTTTTTTTTTTTTTTTTTTTTTTTTTGTCTTTCTTACAAATGGAAACAAGTCTTCCAGTGTTGCCATAGATTTAAAACCAATTTATTTTCTCACATCATGACACTGTCCTGCATGGTTCCACAGGTCTTGTAAAGCTTCAGTCATTTTCTTGCCCTAAACTCCAAGTATGGCAAATATTAACACAAGGAGAGTTTGTGAATCAAGATCTGAACCCACATTTTTACTGCAGCTGACACTAACTCACACTATTGCAATGCAAAGCTGAAAGTTCCATACGAACTTTTGCGGTTGCCACCCGTGCAAAGTATAGCAAAGAACACTCAAAGTACAAATTTAAAAGGCACAATCCTTTTTCTGTTGAAAATATGGAGTCATCAGTAAGTCATGTGTTTTGTGCTCAGGGTCACAACCAGCAGATAGCAATACAACCCAGGAGAAACCTGACTTCTGTAATTTCCACATATAAAAACATCCTTTCCCCCACACCCTCCACTTCTTTGACATACTATTGCTGTTTGAAAGAGTCTGCAAACAGGCCTGGAATCATGACTGATGGTTGTGCTGGTAAGCTAAAGAGTATGGGAAGTACTCCCCTATGTACAACAGTTTCTGGTCTTGGCCTTTTCTTCGAAAACCTTGCACTTGTCAAGGTTTAAATTATCAATTCTGTGATTTCTGTGCTAGCACTTTAATTTAGCATTCCCCAAAATGACAATTATGACACTGTCATGACTGTTTTGGTCTCTGTCATGGCCTTTCAGTCAGATTCTTTTCATTGGTTCATCATTCTTTACTCTATCGATTACTTCCATCAACATCTTTCCTTCAGCTTGTACAGACCTGATGAGGACAGGTAGAACAAACACTGCAATGCAGAGTCAGCTGTTTGCTCGCAGATTTGAAAGGCAAAGCATTCCAGGAAGGCACATAGAGTGTTCAGCCACATGCACAAGCTTTGTCACTCAATGATATAGAGAACATGCAAGTATCTCACACCCTTTGTGATGAACAGCTAATTGCAGCTAAATGTGTCGCTAAAACTCATCCCTTACTGCTCCCCTGGTATTTTGATATTCATATGCTGTGCCTCAGGTATTTAAGATTTGCATGCCTTTGTCACGTACCGCTTCCTGAAAATTTTTTATTTTAGAAAACAACAACTTGAACCCCCATGTTCCCGGTGAATGAGTATTTCACTTACATGAAAATGTAAGGCACAAAAGGAGGCTGAATTGGGTCCTCTGCACTTCTCTCTTCTGACACATTACCCTGTGTAACAAAGGCCCAAATTTCTGCCCCCTCTGTTTATTCTCCATTTGACCAGTATTGATATGTAGATCCATAAACTATTACTTTTCCTAGGTACCTGCTTTTACATCAATACCCAAATCAAATTGAACCATCACCAGTGTTCATACCATTGACTTATTACTAAATTACACCCTTTGTTCTAACTAGGCTGCCTTCTTGCCATACCAAAGCCTGAAGTAACTATCTGAAGCCTTCATTAAGTAAAACTAAAAGTAAGTACTGCAAAAGTCAACTGCATATCCTACCTTCAATCTCTTACTTTCATTTATCTATTTCAAAATCATCACTGCAATGTATTCCCTTAGCAAGCAATTTAGGAGACAGACTTTTCCTTGCACCTGGAATTCAACACAGGCAGCTGAAGCTCTCTGTTAAGCAATGCACCACCTTTTACCTCAGGAACACCAGCCATCTGTGCCAGCAAGCTGCCCTTTCAGAAGCAAAGGTATTTGCTCCTGCTTTTTTTTCTTTCACTCAATTTGAACCACCGCAACCCTCTTTTTTCCAGTCTCCCCGAACACAAAACTAACAGGCCGCAGCAGGTACCAAATGCTGCTGCTGGGATTCTGACTGGCACCAGGTGAAGTAAGTGTGTAATTCTACCTCTGTCTCCATCATGCCAGTCAGATTTTACACTAGCTTCAAGGTGCTCTTCCTGACCTATACAGCCCTTTAAATTCTTCCATCATGCTTTCTCCCTGTGGCATTATGTTTTATACCATTTCATGCTGGTCTGCTGTAGTGCACTGGTAGCTAAGTGTTCATGCACCACAGAAGTGGGCAGGATAGAAGAGCCTGAATAAAATATAAGGGGACAACAGCAGAAAAAAAATCTTCTCCTTTTTAACAAATAATTTGAACATTTTTTAAGGATTTTTTAAATTAAAATATGAAAAGTAACACAAACAGTTAAGCATTGCAAACCTCTATTGATAATTTTACTGTGCCACACATCTTCAAATTACTTCAAACTAAATATATATATATATATATATATATATATATATATATATATATATATATATACTCTAACTAAACCTGCACTATTAATATATATAAAAATTCAATCTGCTCTGGACTGTAGTTTGAATTTATATGGGTCTCTTTTTATTATTGAAACATTTCTACCAAAATATTAAAGCACATAGTACAGTAGTAGAGTGCTACTTTCTGAACACTGCTCTTTCCCTGTGAGTCCCTGGCTGAATGTATCAAGGATGCTGTTGTCCAGCATGTGCCTAGGCAGGAGATTCATCCTTTCCCTTTTGAATTGCTTGAATTTATCACTTAGACTATTAGGACACGTGATGGAGGAAAAACCTCATAGGTATGTCAAAAGCAAAGTAACTCAGCTCTGAAAGAACAGAGGCAAGAAGCTCCCAGTGGCTTCCATTAACTCATAGAGTCTTAATAGGTAGTCCAGTTAACTAGAGCCCACAGTGGTGCAGAAGTTGTGAAGTTCAGTAGGGTTAAAGCATCCTAGCTAAAGGTTTTCAGGGGTTTTGAGACTTCCCTACAGTTTACAAACTGATCCAGTTTTTTGGAACAATCAAATAACAGCCCCTCACCTTTGCTGAGGATTTGTGCTCAGCTATGAACCTTAGGAATTGGCCTGAGCTGTTTCCATTTTGGTTTTTATTTCAACCATGTAATGAAGACAAAGCAGCTGCCACCATTGTAACAGCTGTCAGACTGTTTCAGCAGCAGAAGACAATTGAGAACAACCTGGCCTGGTTTAGGGCTAGTGCTCCAGAAACTCAGGGGTGTACACAAAAATTACAGTGGCAACCTTGCCTGACTCATTTGCTAACACAGAGGAAGCATTTGCCCTGTCCAGAATGGCATAAAGCACCAACATATTCTGAATGTGAGCATAAGTCCATGCAAGTCCCCTTCAAAAGTGAACACTCCTTTTTTTTAAGTTCTTTTAATTACTCAGTGTAGCTAACTGTGCTACTATAGAGGTGGGAATCACTTGCTAACTAGATTTACTATACCCCACAGAGCCCATCTCACATTTTAGAGAAAGTACAGTTTGCTCCCATTTTTCCCTCCCTGTATTTTTTTTAACTAGTACCTAGAGTTTTTAAGCCCCTTAGTAGATCCAGTCTTTGTGTCATAAACTGTGTTCACAATGATAACCAGCACTTCAGAAGCAGCAAGAGAAAAGGGACAACCCTGAGTCGTTACTGGGTAAAGCCACCAATGCAACATTCTATGCAGAGAACAGCATGGTGCAGCACTGACCAAAACATAGGTCACACAAAGAGCTGCAATGATGATGCTCAGCTTTTTAAAAGCCAGGACAATCTGAATTAGCATGGAAATAAATCTACTGTCCACAGACTGAACTGTCTCCTGTGCTTCATTACCTCACTGTAGCTATGAGAACCTTCGCCCATTTCACCCCAAGCACCCCCTCATCCTGTACCTTTACCTTGCTTTAAGCTTCTCTTTACAACTGTATCTTCTTTTAACCTTCATTCAGGAATGTTTCCTTTTCACATGCAGGTGGCTATCCACCTATCTTTATCTAGCAGACTATATTATCAGTAAAACCAGAAAGGCAAATTCATCCTTTGTGCTGATGCAAAAAGCATCTACTAACTATTGTCATCTACTTTTACAGTTAATTACCTCTTCAGTAGATGATGGTGGATGTCAGAGGTCATCTGAAAGCTGATCCTGCTAAACTGACCATAAATATTTCTTTCCAATTGTACATTATTGCATCTTACTGCTACATTCTCTCTCAAATTAACACAGCACATTTAACCTACTTATTCAGAAGGAAGAGTATTAAGCCTGAATTTAAAAAATTACAATTTCATAAGGTACTAGCACTCAGAACAAAATCTTTCACTGAAGGCCTGACCTAGTAGGTGAGGGTGGCAGAGATACCTAATTAGACCCTGGTAACAGCAGTCCTGAGCCATGTTTTACAAGCTCTCAGTACCACTAGCTATAGACTATGTATTGTGCATTACAGGTATGTTGTTAATCAGTGTCTAAGGCCAAGGGATACCAACAGGACAGGCTACAAAATTAGAAGTCTCCACCTCAAAAGATTTGCAAAGTAATTCATTGGTAGAACAATCTGGGACCAACTAACCAGGAGTATTTAGATCCCCTCCCCTTTCACTGCAGTACAGCTTGAGAAAAAAGACTTTGTGGTTGTGCAGCAAGAAAAGACCAAATCATTCAATACTTAGAGTTACCAGTAAAACAAATTTTTTTGCCATTTAAAAAAACCCCAAATTTTATTGCCATTAAAAAAAAATAGTCCCTTTTTAGTTTATCAAAGGTTTCATAAAACTGAAGTTACTGAATCTGAAGAACCCAAAGATGCACACAGTTTTAGGCAGAACCCCCCAAATGTATGAAAATAAAATAATTTGTAAAACAGACCACAGTAGTATCAATACTTTTCACCCAAGAAATTTCCCATGTATTTTTCTTGCTGGATTTAGGGCCCCTTCCTAGCACTTGGCACCTAGAGCAGGTTTTTGCTGCCTCTTCCCCCTGAGACCAGGCTCATCCAGTCATCCTCATTTCATTTGTATGCATTTTTCCAGAATTAAACTCTATGGCTGTATGTGGTCTATAGCAAAAATATGTCCTTGATTAAAGTGGAAAGAGCTGTCCATAAGCTTCCAGCACAGCTCCAAGATAAGGCTCGAGAATTTTGGTAGCTGGAAACTTCTGAAGAAGCCTTGTTACCAGCAATAGCTGTGTTTCTCGAGAAACTTCCCTACACACGATTTTAACTGCAGCACCCCAGGGTTTCTACACTACAACAAGCATTTCCAGGGAGCTGTTGGGGCAACACTGCTGGGAGCCAAAAGTGAGCACCCTCAGGCTATTCCTGAACAGCACAAGGGGACAAGGTAGGACCAGGGAGCCCCTGGAGGGGGCTCAGGGAGGGCAAGGCTTGCTTCCACACAAGTCAACAAATCACAGCTGCATTCTGCTGCAAGAGGCTCCTCAGCCCAGCCCAGTCAAGGGGAGCTGTAAGCATAAAGAGCAGGGGATGGTAGTGTGGTTCCACAAGCTGTGCTGAGCAGCAGCTTTCATTTAATCAAATGTTATCTCCAGAAACCACAGCTGCAGCTGAGGCCTCTAAGAAACACAGCTTCTCCTGGGAGCCCTTTCCCGTGCTTCAGTGAGAACATCAGAATATTTGTCTGGGTAATGTGCCAGCAATTTGGGTTTGTGCCAGCAATTTGGGTTTGTACCTGGCATGTTAGCAAGAAGAAAGCTGCAGTCTGCAGGGTGAGGGAGAAGGACCTGCACTATGCAATACCCAGCTCTCTGTGATCCTCAAGAGCTTCCTTCTGGAAACTCTTCTGCTTACACTGCTTAGATAGTTTTAGTCTAATAAAAAACAGGTTCAAAAGAACACAATGAGTAAATAAATGCCAAATTAGAGTCATACATGCAAAAGTCAGAGGGGGAACACGTGTAAGACACACTGCATGAGCTATGGGCTGCTGTTTCTAGCAGTTTTAGAATCAAGTTCTTGACACAAAACCTCCTCCAGATCCTGGTTTTTGCCACTAGATGATACATACACAACAAACCCAAACCATAATACATCAAGACTTTTTGGGCCTTACCTAAATAGAGAAACTAGAAATTAATTACTTTTCCTATTATAATTGATTATCAGTCTTGTTTCTAAGGTACTTAAAGTATTTAAGTTTTCCATCAACGCATAATAAAAAGACAGTTTTTCATGTGGTTTTATCTTGTCCAGAGCTTCAACAAATATTTACCGCTCCATCACTGACCAAAATAATTGCAAGGATTCCAATACAGAATTTTAGGAAAACAAGAAAAAAACTTCACAATATCAATAGGCAACTGTCTTTCTTCCTAACCTTGTGATCAAAACATCTTGTCTTTGAGCAAAGGGAATAATTCACTCCATCGTCAGCCTAAGCAGCCTGAAACAAGCCGTGCAATTACTCTATGGCACAGCATGCATTCAGAAGCTGGAATGCTCACATTCCTCCTTTCCTGTGATTCAACTTTAACTAAACTGCCTTAGATCAGGGGCCTTCTCTTCCAGCTGGCGAGAGGGTTTTGCTGCTAGCCATCTAATTTTAGGTGCATTTCATATTTAACTCAGGACACTATTTTTTTTTTCTGTTGTTATTGTGTAGAGGCAGATGGGGAGTTATAGATTACCTTGAGCAATGCTTTCCCATTTTTCAGCTGCAGTCAAATATTGGGAAAAATTCTGAACAGTCTTGATAATTTTTCCCTTAGCTTGATGATCCAGTTGTAGGGGAACAAACAGATGTGAATGGGAAAAGGACAGCTAATATTTCAAGAACATTTTGGAAACAATCTCACAATATCACATTAGCAATATATTGCTGGTTCCCAGTTAAACATCTTTGGAAAACCTGCTATCAAGGGTAAATTACCAAAATTTAAATGTTTGAAAGTATAGGACAGTTATTTGTCATTTACTAGAAGAAGATGCTTAAGCACAAATTTTTAGCTTAAACACCATGCAGCCAGAACACCTACTTTTTTATACAAGTACTTCTTTAATATTAGATATTTCTGGCATTCACAACCATCTTCAGTGGCAATTGCTTGAAAATATTTTTGCTATTCTTTCTGTATTAAGAAATCAATGTCCCTTTTTTATCACTTATCTATCCAAAGATCTTTCTAATTTATTATCAGTTCATTAATGTACTGCCTACTACCTTTTTAGATCATTAAAGAAGTTAAATAATATCTTAAACCTTCTTCCTCAGCATTTTGTGTCTCAGAGTTGTATTGTATATATGTGATTAAATTCACCTTACTGTTTCAAGTCTGGTCACCCCTCACCTCTCTTCATTTTTTTAAAGGGGAAAAGATTTGAATCTCCAACCTTATAATTTTAAGTGTAACTAATAATTTCTTCTAGAGATCAGCCATCCTCTATTCAAACCCTATGTTTCCCCTTCCTTTCAAGCAGAAATATCTTAGATCTTTCTAAGACTCTACCAGGATGGATGCTGGAGCCTCTCCCCATTAAGTTTCCCTGGTTACTTTTGTGTTCTACTCCAGTAGCCATCTGGGCAAAACAAAACCCTGCCTATCAATAGAATCATCTCTCCAGAGAGGGGATCCAGCTGTCTTCCCTGTTCCTCACTAGACTCTGTGTACGTCACCCACCAGTACCTCCTGTGCCCGGCCATGGAAGGAATTCTCCCCTGGACCAGGTACCTCAGATGTTTACTCTGTGTTGGTGCCCTACCATCAGCTGAGCCAGTGGATCTATTTCTCCATTTCAGCATGGTGATTAGCATGAGATGCACTGGCTTCTCACACATCTTTGTGGCAATAATATATACTTACTGTTTCTACTGTTAAGGAGTTTTTCCTTTTGGTGATATGGAATACCAGTTTTGAGCTGTGTTGATGCCTAAGTCATTCCTGCTTTTCCCATATTCCTGAGGCTGCCTTTTCAGGCTGAGCTTGTCACAAACAGGACTATTTCTGTGTGCAATCCTAAACCCAAGAAAACCTCTCGCTTTGTGCCAGCAACATTTTCACTCAGTCAAGGGATGGAGGACTCTGCTTGAAATTAGGAGTGACTTCAACGAGGAATGATATGCCTATTCCATCAGCTATGGATAGCCTTTAATAGTTTATCATTAATAAACTACAACAGTATGACAGTCACATCTGATTAAGATGTTTCATCTAACTTAATTTACACACCATGGATCTAAATTCTTCTCCCATTTTCTTTTCAGTCATTCAACGCCCTGGGAACTCTCTGCACAAAGTCCATCCCAGCTCACCCATAGAGTCCATTATAATACGTCAGGCTATTCTCTGACGTGTCTCAGAATAAAGCTACAACTTAATGCCAAGCACAAGATTAAATGCTCTGCTCAAAGTATCAGAATCAGTCAGTGTTCAAAGGAGAGTGCTTTAGTGAATAAGATGCAGCAAAGCCAAAAACACCTTCCCAAGAGCTGGCTTCTGCCAGGACAGCATGCCAGGTTGCTGAACAACACAAATGCCCTGCTCTCAATTCCACCCTGTAACACACCATCTGTTTTTACTGCTTCTCACTATCTGGCAGGCCAGACATCAGGAAAACGCACTGCAGTGGTTTTGGTGTGTTAATTTGAGATTACATGACACTCACAAATTTGTGTTCTGACAAACAAACCTCAGCAATCTTAATTCTAACTTGCCAGCTGTCTGAAAAAGATGAGAGGGAACAGTTGTGAAGCTTGTCAGATCAAGGTGAAGGCTAAGAGAAATCACTCTCTCAACTGGAAGTGACTTGGTTTCAGATTAAGTAAAACAAATCCCATTGATACAAGCAGCAGGAGGGCTGTGTTAGCTACTTTAGAGATAACTGTCCCAGTCCATCATCTCCATCATGGGGAGATGACTTAGACTTGTCCTACCTCCCCTAACAGCAGAGCAGAGAAACATCTTCAGCGAGTACCTCCTGTGCTAGGACTAATACTGTATCTCCCGAGACAAATGCCAAGGCATGGACTTCAGTAACACAGGGTCAGGCAGAAGCCAAGGCTTACTGAGAACTAAAAGCAAGCCATGAACAGCCATGGCAGAGGACTGGCTCTACAAGCAGGTATTGCGAATGTCATTCTGAGCTGAAAGAATTACTGTATTTAAGATCAGTTACTACTTCAATTAAATGAGGTCAAGGATCACACAGTATCAGTCAAGATGCCAAACTATGTCACTTCCTTTAATGCTCTCCAGCTTTTTTTTTTTTTTTTAAGAATACTTGGCCAGACAAAAGTATATAATTAACTAATTGGTATGATGTATTCCTTTAACTCTGCAGCTTCTGTGCTTGGCAGAGTGTTCATACTATTACAGACACTTATAACAGCAGCAACCTAGATCTAAATGTAATTTAGAGATTTATAACTGAATTGGAAACCTTATCAGTGGTGGATTTGCAAACTGTGATGTGATTTTTTTTTAAGGTAGGCAAACCTTATTTTCATATTTCAGTTACATCATTCACACTTAAGTCACAGTACATTCATTCACCTTACACAAACCGAGGACTCCAGCAAGGCAGAGCTCCACATTGCACACTGAAGATCGGTAAGCACACACTTCTGCATGGGAGTTGTCCAGGGAAAGGGCTGGAATACAGATGCTGCATTCATTTCACTGTTCTTCCAAGAGTCATCTGTTACTCAGCTATCCCAGTGTACCCCAACCAATTAATCTCACCTCACAGTGGATAAGGACTAGCTCCACCAGCCTGCGTGAACAGAGTGCCATGCCTAGTGTTTGCCTTTTCCCTTCAAGGAGTACAGTTTGCTCTTAAAGAAGAGGTCATCACCCCTCTTTATGTCTTGATGCAGATATCTGAGGTTTTCAACTGTTTCCAGCATCACAGGGTATTTTTCATGTCAGCTTCCTATGAATTCCCCAATAACAGGTCATCTGTTGATGAGGCATACATGACTTGCTCCAAGTTTCATATATAGCAGTTACACTAAAAACAGACAAAGGCTGCTAAAGACAGAATTTCCATCCTCTGCCTTTCCATCATCTTGCGGATGCTTAGTGTCAAACTTGTAGTTCCTGTCTTCTTGCTCAACATCTGCTGTGTATCTATTTTGAAAGCCATCTCTCCTCCCATTATTATCTCTATTGATCATGCCTGTGCCATCTATTTCTTTTGAAAGAAAGAGATGGCACAGGCATGATCAATAGAGGTTATGATAGGAGGAGAGCAGCTAGGAACATTAGATTGTTTTTGTTACTGTGTAACCAAATATATGGGGGCTAAAAACAATGTGATTTGAACTGAAAATATAGGCAGCTCCTAGAAATAGCAGACAAGATGTTCCCAGACACAATGATAGGTAATAACAAGGTAAACAGTGGACCAAACAGTTCATCTGTTTAGGATTAATTTAGTTTCTTCCTTGTTTCTTGATACAACTTCTTATGTCAGCTATAAAGCTCTCATAATACAAGCCCCTGCTTTGAGCTGCAGTGCTGCCTAGGTGTTGCTAGCAAGCCCCTTTTATTTATTTTGGGTTTTGCTGAGTTTTTTTAAGCACCACAGTAGAATGAGTTATGCTTTCTTCATGTCACAGGCCCCCTGGGCTGATTTTGTACACACAGAAAAAGAAGCTTCTGGCATTTTTCACATTTCAACCAGCAGTGGCTTGGCTGCATTATCAAAGCAGGGCTGGCAGATACACAGAGCAGAGCATCCAAGACCCACCACAGACACTGCCTGCACAGATGAACTCATAGCACAGATACTGCTGGGCCACAGCAAGGAGGCCAGGGGAAAAATAAAAAGCAATGGAGACAGGGCTGAGCCATGGCTGTAAAGAATCTGCTTTTCTTAGCAGGTGCTTTAAGCTCTAACATCTGCTGACCATATAAATCAAAGAAGCTCCTACAACTATTTACACAAATTAATGACGTGAACATTAAAATACACTCTAAGGTTTTTTTCCCTATTACTGTTCTTGGCATTGAACCCATAGAGAAGGTCCAGAAACTTTTTGTCTACCAGGAAGGTTATGATGAGAAAAATACCTAATATCAACTTGTGTATCTTATGGAGGAATTTTCAGAGACTCTTATTTAAAAGATTCAGTGAGACTATCTCAGGTTTTTTAGAATAGGGCTCCTTCCTACTTTTAGCTCTCTTGTATATTCAGCTTGCAGAAGTGATTTTATTCAAATGAAGTATTACCAACATCATTTAAAAGAGGATTTTGCTTCTATTTATCATGGAATTCATTAAAAAGAAAGCAAAGCTTTCAAAACACTCAGTTGATCTCAAGCTGAACTTCATCAGCTGTCAGGTCACATGGTTGTGTTATGCGTCACCTAATAATAAAATACAAGCAAGTCCCCATAAAATTGATTTTCTATTCTACACATACTCACTTTTCCCTCTCTGTTACAGCAATGAGCTCCTTACACCTTGAGAAGCTATCCTTTTTTGCATACCCTTTTCTGGTTTGGAAGGGTTTCATGCTTTAATTGTTGTCCTGGCCAAAAAAAAAAAAAAAAAAAAAAAAAAACCAAAACAAACAAAAAAACCCCCAACCTGTTGAACCTGCAAATATGTCTCTAATAAAATTAAAAAAAAAAAAAGAAAAAGAAAAAATGAAAAACAGATATTTCATTCATGGGGACTTACTTAATTATGTGAAAGCCATAACTAAGCTAAGCTGAAGAGTTCTTTGATAATCTTGAATAATAATTAATTTGCAGCATTCTCCTTTTCCCCCTGCCCTGGTACACATCTTGTTTACACCACACAGCCTTTCTGCTGACATGGCTTGAGCCACAGCCATTTCTAGCCACCTCTGGCAAAAAAACCTGGAGTGTCTGCTTGGTATCTGGCACAAAATGCATCTTGCCCCATCTGATATTCACAAGGCCAGAACACAATCCCGGTTTTCTGCAGGGCTTGTTTCTCTGAGACATAAGGCTACACAAACTGCATGTCCAAACCAAAAGGCTGCAGTGAGCTGTTCACTCACGCCTCACACCCAGTCCAGGGAGCTCTTCCAAGCTCACAGCCTGCCTGCTGTTCACTCACACTGTCAGTCCCACTGAGCAACAGCTTCTGGGCTGACACTGAGAGCCCAGGCCTGCTCCTGCTGCCCAGCCCAGCCCAAGCAGCTACGTGGAATTAGCATGAAGGAGAGGTCATCCTTTGTGCCACACACCTGAGGCTCTTTCCACTGGTGCCCACACACCACAGTATTTCAAGGCAAGAGGAGCCTGCATCACAGTGAATTCTGAAAATTCCCCTCCACCTCCCGGTGCGGGGAAGGGTGGGGAGGGAAAGGGAATCAATCTGCCAAAATAAAATATGGGTTCCGGAAGGCTTTGAGTTTCACAGGATTCTTGTTTTAGACACATATACAAGTGACATCCTACAGGCCCTTTCCAATGCAGACAGTGTCAGATATCCCCTCTCTCCAGTTTTAGAAGATATACAGTTGACAAGCAGCCCCACTTGGCTCCTGGTGACTCTATGACATGGACCAGCTCCTACCAGCTGGTCAGCTCTGTGATTTAGCCTTTTATATGGTAGGCAATTTAATTTTTCTAATGCTTCCTTATTCTCCTTTCACAAACACACAGAAATGAAGCATCTAAAATCCAAAGACCACATATGAAGTCTGTTTTCTTGTAGAACTGTCTTAACAATGGGGACCATGTGCATTTTAGATGATTCCAAAAGAACTTCTGTTCCTTGATGAAGATTTCATATCATGTGGAAAATCATCCATTGCCCAGCTGCTTCTGTCAGCTGTTTCCTACTCCCTGCCACGGATGCCAAAACTACCACTACAGAGAGATACACTCATGGCCTGGCCTGGCATGAAATGACCCCTCCTCTTCAATTGGAAACTACACAACTTACAGGCAAGATCTGAGCTCCCAATGCTTTCTGGTCTTTTATGCAAAAAAACACCAAAAACTAAAAAACAAACAAACAAAAAAAAAACCACAAAAAAACCCCAAAACAAAACAAAAAAAAAGAAACAAAACCCCCCCCCAAAAAAAAACAAACCCACAACTACATCAATTTTCATTGGCATTTTTACAAATTAATAGGTTAATACATTGAGCTACTGGTTAAATCCAAAGTGTCAGATGTTTTCCTTGTTGTATCCTGGCACTGATGAGATACAATCGGTGCAGTCACTTGGAATGCCTAAGAACCTGCTGCAGAAAATGCTCTGTTTTGCTGTCAAGAGTAATGGCCAAGTATTGAAAAATAACTGCACGTAGCAATCTACTCACAGAAGAGATATTATAGACAGATACAATCATGTTTATTAAAGCTCATCTATCCAAAGCTGTGCAACATATCACTGGGCTACTAGAGAAAAGGTGCTGAGGGTTTTAATTAAAAAAAATTAGGATTTCTATAAAAGGAGGTCCAAGCTGAGAATGTTCATGGACTTCAAAAAAAAACCCAAACGAAACAAAACAAAAAAAAAAATCACTTGTCTCTGGAAAATATGAGCAAGTCTAGAATGCACCCTCATAATGCATGGAAACCAAAGGTATATTTGGAACAAAGTAGAAAACTACCACCTAAGAGCAGTAAAAGCATGCCATAGAAAATACCCTAATAGAGAAAAAATTTATCAGATTCAATTTGCTTTCCCAGTTTTTGAGCTCTCCTACACAGTATGCTTTCATTCTTGCCCTATTTACTCATTGTAATACTGCAAGTGATCTGAAAAAAAAAAAAAATCAATGGGAACATTCCAAGAATAAACAAAACAATGAAAAAAAATGACTGTCTACCCCTAAAGACTAATTTCTTTTATCTCAGTCAAACCTCACCAGATATCATTGAACCAAAAAATTGTAATAATGATTGATATTGAAACATTATCCCCCTGGATCTAAAACAGGCCCTTTTGCAGTATATCAGAGCAAAAAGTAGTGTAAGAAGACTGTAGAACAGTGGTAAGTATTTAAATGGTACGTGATAGCTTTATAAAACAAGTGATGTGGCTGGAAAAAAAATAAATCCTTGCAGGAACTAATAAGGTCTCGTCTGCACAGTAGAGTTCACAAAATGGCAATACTGTGTCATTAGGTTGGCATAGCAGCTGAATCTCCAATACAACACAGCAACCATGTGCAAGTATGGACTGCTGCCTCATGCTGGGGTATGTTGGAGGGGTCTTGGCCCTTGCCCAGGGCAGGGATGGCTGTGGACTACTGGAGTGACACAACAAACAGACTCGTGTGGCTTGACATCCCCGAATGGATTGCAGGTGTTCATTTCATTCAGAGCTTCTCTGCACCTCTGCCATAAGGAAGTGAATAACGCTGCACAAATTTAAGAAGAGATTTCTTCAGAATGAGGAAAAAAGTAACTCCCTGTTTAGATGGGAACTCTCCTCCATTTCCACATCTTAGCAATGCCCAGATTCCTGGTAATTCCTTGAGTACTTGGAGGAGGGGCCAGGAAATCCGTACTCCATGTCTGTAACCTCTCTGCAACTGTGATCACTGCTTTTACCCCCAGCTTTCTTCCACCCATCCCAGGATCTCCTTCTGTGTCATCTAAATATATATTTGCCCTGACAGCTTTGGGGCACAGCAAGACCCTCCTCTGTCTGCTCCTCAGATTTTAGCACAGAGCAAGTCCAAGCCCCAAATGCTGTGTGTGTTTCCAGTCTCTTCTGAACCCTGCTGAGCAGCACGAATACCACTAAGATAGGCAATTGCTCCTGAGCTACCAAGATTAAGCCATGATTCCCACACAGGATCTATCACTGGAGCCAAAGCAATAGCACAACTATGCCTGTGTATTACATGGGCTGCTCTCCAGGAGTAATGTATTTCAGGTCTTAGTCTGTTGTAATAAAAACCCAAATACTAGCAAAACAAATAATTAACACTAGCAAAGTGCCTGTTTTACCAGAGTCCTGAGCAAACAATGGCTAACAGAGATATTGCCTCCAAAACAAACAGGTCAGGTTACATACTGAAAGGTTAGAACCAAAAAGTATCCTCCAGCAATTCTGAAAGTAAACTAATTAGTAATATAAACATAAAATACAGCCTTTACTCTGAAGGAAGAACTACTTCTTTGTGCATAAAACAAGTGCAGCTCGTTCATTTAAAAGGGAAAATATGTCCCAGGCAAGATATGGATGAATAAAAATAGAAGTTCCAAAAGTTAAAAAAATAGTTACATAGAGAAATACACACATTAGGCAGCCTTCTGCTGGCATTGAACAACCTAAAATTAGGACACCTTAATCTAACTGAAACTAAATTCTATTTTCCCTCCTCAAACCAGCCTTATGTGGCCAGCTAGGACAACATTCCTGGCTGCAAAAAAGGCCTGCAGAGATCAAACTGGGTCCCAACCTGTCCCCAGCCATTCAGGTTCAGATGAAAGCACTCGGCCATCTCCACATCAGAAGAGTTCACAAGACAGTATGACAAGAACCTAGATGCAGATGGAGCCTGTAAGCACCTTTTAGACAGGTGCTCTTCACCCCTTTTCTACTGTGGTCGATGCAAAGCCAGTTCAGAACATAAGCAGAAGGAATGTTCTCTCAACTACAGTGGTTTGTAACACAAAACATCTCCAGAATAGTCCATGGTGGTCCCTAGCACTGCTAGGGCCACAGTCAGGAAACAGTCACTTCCACACAGGAAACACCTACATCACCACCAGAAAAAGAGGCAATTGACCTTTTGAACACTCATGAGAAACATGACCATTTCTTAAGAAGTTGTGTCAGTGAATGTTAAAGTATTTGGCCTACCTCATGACATACTCAGAAAGCCTGTCCTGATCTGCATCCAATTCAAAAGAGGTTTTGCCAAGTCTTGTGCCATATGGACACACAGTTGCTTCTCCTGCCTCATAAAGTTTGCAATATGAGTTTTAATATAGAAAGAACACTCCAGAAAGAAAGGTGGGGAAGCAAAATCCTGTTGAAAAAAATTAAAACTGACAGAAAACCCATCAAAACAAGCTGCCTGGGCTGAGTTAATTTAGTTAAAAGCTATCAAGGCCATACTCTTAGCTACAGCTCATTACTACAGCATGAAAGCATGTTGTTTGGCCATCAGCTTCCTATTTCTGACACCATTTGCTTGAATGGACTTAATACTTGTTCACAAGCTTCCTATCCTTAAATTAAAGATATGGGCCTTCTTCTGTATCCACAAGACTTATTAAGGATATAATCTTCTTAGAAAAGCAGGCACCTCTGATCATGTTTGCAAGAAGTCCTAGGTTTTGCTCACCTTTGCTAGTCTTTAACACAATTTTTAATAGTGTCTCAAGCAGTTAAGACCAAATACTACCACTGGTTTCATCAACAATAAACCTAAGCACTCAGCTAAACCACAAGATTAAGAAAAAGGAACTACCCCAAGTTTAAGGTTTACTTAGACTGGCCAAACAAAGAAAGGAGCTTTGGGTGGCTTAAGAAGGATTCCCAAAATCTAAAATGATACCTGAGAAAATCTAAGATAAACTATATGGTTTCCATTTATAGCTCTCAGAGCCAAAAAAAAAAAAAAAATCATAGAAGAAAAGTGATCATATGTCTTTCTCCTCAACTCCTGGCTAGATCGAAGGTAGCAATGCAAGGGAGAGCTGCCCGGCTGCCCTGAGTAATGTCTGTAGAGTTCTCACATTCTGCAGATCCCAGACTCCACCACATTTATGAAGACCAGGGGTGCCTACTTCACTACCCGTGCCCTTGGACAAATGCTCCCCGTTTCCTACCTTTGAACCTGTATCTTTCCCACTCCTCACCCCAGAGCCTGTGAGGGAGCATGTCTACTCATTCACAGCTCTAGTCCTTTGAAGTGCCATTGATAGTCAAGCCTTGGGGAGCCTTCTGAATCCTAATGGTACCCTCAAACACAACTCAGTCCACACTACAAATAAACTTGCTCTGGTGAACATGCTAGTGCCTTCAGTGTGCTAACATCAGCCTACCTCTGAAAAAAGGACTCAGCAGCACAGGCATTGCAAAGGAAAATAAAATCCTCAGCATGGAGCCCCAGAGAAGAAAAACAGTGAGATATTTCAATCTACCCATTTCTTTTTGAATACTTGGGTGTTCTTTTTGGAGGGAATTTCCCCCTCTCCTGCTCCCCACCAGAAGCGTCCAAAGTGTTACTCACTTTATTTACAGAGCTTTGATGTGAGCCTCCAATTTTTAGTTCAGCTTTTAAGAATGTGAAGGTCAACTGATTTTCTTTCTGTAGAAATTAGGCTGAATTTCATACCACCGTTTATACCAAACAAGGAAATACATGAAGGAATTATACTTTAGTTCGACAGCAGTATTTAAAATCAAAGTTTAAAAATCACTCCACCAACATATATACTTTCACTGATCATTTTTACATGCAGAACATGTTTGGCCTGTGCAAATGATCAGCATTACAAGATCTGCTTGTGCTCAGTAGTCCAAAGAAAATGACATCCCTCCTGGACAGAAGTTAGGATCCTCACCTTGCAGTGGGACAGGGCTGCTTGTGGAAAAATAGCAAGTCAAGAAATAACTGGAGTCCTTGAAAAAAGTCAAGCTTGACTTTTAAGCTGTGCCCTCAGAGGTAATATCTCCTGCTGAGAGGCCACCACTGGAACTGGAGACACAGTGATCTGAGCATATATTCCACCCACAGTTAGGGCTGCTTCTACATGATGGATTCCCACCCTTCAGGTAACAGTAATTGCTCTGAACTGCATCAAGTACATGCTCATAGCCCCTGCCATTTCCATTTATTTATTTTGATTTACTGACTTCATTGGCTGGTGTCTGAGCCATTTTTCCCCCATGGTTACAGCAGCCTCTCAAGTATGAAGTCTTTCAGTGAGAGAACAATTTTAATGGCACATTGAGTGCTCATTTGTAAAAACAATCCTAGTCACATTTAAATTTTCAGCAGTTATATCATCCAGAAAAACTCATAGCAATCATGACAACAAATTGTCTAATAGGAACAGGAAGAGCATCCCTCATACCTGAGCTGGATGGATTCTGGCTAAAATCAGTCAGGGAGAAAGACAGAAAACTCTATCTACTCAGATTTGAAAGAACAAATGTCTCTGACCCTGGAGTCAGATGAACCATTAAAACACAGCTACAAATCAAGGAGCTGACTCTGCAGAACATTCCTGACTTCAAATTCTCCTTCCTGTTGGAAAGCACTGGAAATGGTCAAACACAACAGGCTTTGTAAAACATATCAACATAGCATGGGGGAGCACTGCCTACAATCATTTCATGTTCCCTAATACCTCATCCCTGAGCCCATGCCTGCAGAGGCATCCTACACACAGCTCTGTGCCTGACACCTCTTCCTCCCAAAACCTGGAAGGGAAAGGGAGCTGACTGAACTCATACCCTCAAATGCTGAGGTTTTACTTGAAGCACATTCACCAGCAGAATGTCTGTGCTTCTCTAGCTGACCACAGGTAAATACACACACAGAGCAACATTGTAAGCAGATTTATAACATGTACAATTCTAAGGCCAACTGTTCTTGAACTGGAAAACTAAAAGGTGCTCCTTTCTCTGCTAGTTCATCTTGGGCAAGCATTGTCTTGTAACTGAAGTAACTTGGACATTACCAACAACAAAACCATTTATGCAAAGAGTTAGCTCCTGTACCTGCCTTCCAATTTTCAATCAAATAGTACTGAAATTTGTCATCAGATCAGTTGCTGCCCTGCTCTTTGGGTCATAGACACCAAGAAGGTCATTTAGGGTTTCATTACAAGCAACAGAGTCCCATGTGCCTTACAAGCAGCTTGCTGCATTAAACTGAACTCACCTCTGATATTTAGGTCACCCTTGAGTAATAAAGAAGCAATCAGGTACACCAAATGGGGGCTACATGGGGACAAAGCAGTTCTCTTACTTATAATAACAGAGCATTTTCTTACTTAACTCACTCAATAGAGAAACAATATCCACTTCAAGCTGTGAAAGAGACATCAAGCTTGTCCCTGCCCCAGCAAACTTGTGCTCAAGCAGCATTAAAATTAACAAGTAATACAGTTTTAACTATGACATGTTTTCAGTGCATCTGGCATCCTACTGGTTAGGGCTGAAGCTGCCACAACACAAGCCAACACTTCAGATGTCTTCATCTATACTTAACTAAGTGTGAGAGTGAGCTCACACAAATGGCCCAAGGTCACCCTGCATTTGTTCTATGCACAGCAAAATGCATTCAGATGTTTGGCTTAAAGACAACAGCTGTCTAACTCTTATCTTCTCCTGTACCTATTTGTGAGAGAAAACTTACATATGGTTAACTTTCTGAGTTTAGAATTCCCAACTTCACATCTATGAAGTACAATATTTTGTTTAATATTTGCTAATCACATAGTTTCTAAAATGTTTCTTTTATGAACTTTTATTTATTTATATTAAGTTCTTCTACATAACTTCACTGTGAATCACTAGCAGGTATAGAAAATTAAACTGACAACACTTGGTTACTTATACACAAGGTACAGTGTCACATTAAAACTCAGTTTAGCACCTAATCCATGCTAATATTTCAGAGTGTACATGTGTATATATGAAAGAATTAAAATTATATATATAAAAAGAATTATAATTATATATGTTATGTATACATATACACAGAATTTACTATACTTGTTTCCAGCATTATAAATAGTTATCCATCTCATACCTATTCCCAAGAAAGAATTTCAGGCCTTGAAACCTGCAAAACTCGTTGTGTGTACTTACTAAGCCAGGGAATGTGTTGTACATTCACCAAGTTTCCCTGTGAAGCAGAGTAGAGAATAATTTGCTATGCTTTTTTCTGTAGCATCAACCATCTGGAAACACAAGGCTTATATTGAGAAGGAAGCAGTTGACATACTTTAAATACACCTATATTGTCTCTTCCCATGCCTAAAAGGAAGAACTATTTCTTGTACCAAACTATGATATCTTTTAGAGTCAGGACAGCACTTAGTACCAAAAAAAAAAAAAACAACCAACCAAACGGATGTACTTTTGGCTTGGGATGCAATTATCATACAAGCCTGCAATTAAGAAAGACCCTAACCTTAAATGCAGCCTTTTCCAACTTCCAGGGAAACCCCAAGAACTTGATCCTCCCATTTACAAATACACTTGTGAATTCTTAGCATCAATATTAGAGTTGATTCAGTTATTCTATTCAATATCTAAGGATATTTTCTCAATTCCTTTGAAGCTAGTAGATGGAATTTTTTTTTTTTTTTTTGCACAATACTGACTTATAGTTTCTGCCAGCTTATGAACAGAACATTACAATAGTCAAAAAGGTTTAAGACCATATTTCCTACTACAACTTAAACTGTGTAGGAAATTATGAGCAATTATAAAGCAAATGTAGAGTTAATTCTTCTGGCAAACATTTCATTTATGACAAGGTCTGGGAAAATAATTAACATGACTGTTTATGAAAAGTCTCTGTTAAAAATTGGAAAGGCATTAAACAAGCAAATCTTATTTTTCTGTTGAGAAACACCAAGTAAGCTGGACAATTTACAAAGATGAGTTAATGAAGTAAACAAGTATGTTCTTCACAAATACCAAGCTTCTTAGAGGGAGGAAAAAGGCACAGAGCTTTACTGAAAGCACATTATAGCAGGAAGGAAGGTTTTATGGTATATCACCTTTTAGGGACATCACCCTGGATGTCCATCACACTTCTCAATATAGGAATTTCTCCATGGACACCAATGGAACCAGGATAATCTTCCTAAAACTTGAAGTCCCTTTCAATTAGATTTCACTTAAGAGAACAAACAACAATACCATCCCTTGTGTTTGCTTGCAAACAGCAAGAAAAACAAGCAAATGAGTCAAGAAACAGAAGATACAGCTCTAGTTGGACATAAGGAGGTGTCTAAATTCTGTATGTGTAAGTATTTCATCTTAATGTGCTTTTTCAGGACACACGGGTAAACTTCACAGTTTCAAATAAGGTACACTAATGTCATTTACAATTCATTTTCATTTTCACATTGCCTGTAATCCAGTGAAGGTATTCGAGGCTCTGATCAGACAGAGATTTAAGCATGTGCTTAACTTCAAGCACTCAGACTTTCTCACTGACTTCTGGTGAATTATGCCCAAAGATGCAAGTATGTTAGTTGGCTGTTTCACAGAAAAGCAAAAAAGACCAATTCATTAATATTTGTCCACAGCAGTGACAGTCACCACAAAGAATAACATCAGGAAATTATTAAATGCATATTTATGGTAAGGTTTACATAACCTCTGGCATTGAGCCATCAGCACAGGAAGAAATATTGTAGGGTTGTTTAACACTTTGTGCATGGATCATGATGTGCACTGAAGCTGGTAATATGTAGAAGAGATAAACATGTGTTTATATAATTGAAACCCATACAAAAATAACCTCACACAAATACACACACAGTCCCAGAGCATGTAATTTAAATAGGTTACCTTAAATATGGTATTTCTCAACTTCTGAGAGCTTGACTTTGAAGTTTGAATACTGTTTTGATTAAAAGGCTTTGGGGTTTGCTTGTTTTTCTGTCCCTTTTTTGCTGTCTATTAGGTTTTACATTTACCTCTGTAAAGCTAGTATTTGCAGTAAACCATGTGCAGTTATCTAAGCCTTCAACCTTGCTTCAGCATTAAATCATCCAGAAAAGCAATTTATTGCTTCATATATTCCAACACCATGAACAATATCCATTAAATCTTCATCTCATATAGTGACCACATTGCTTTATGCTTGGCTTGCAGTCTCAATATTACAGCCTCTCACACCCTCTCCCTGCCAACATGAGGCTCACAACAGCATCCTGTGGCACTCAAATTCCCAAGATGTGCTATGTGTTCTCCCATCAGTGAGAAAACAGTCTACAGTTTCAAGTATTTCTCTGTGGTAAGGCATAAACATTGAACCCTAGTCAGTACTTGTTCTGGGAGCAGAGGAACCACCAAATCGTTCCTTCAAAATGACAACAAAACTGTCTCAGAAGTTGCAATAACATCTCAGTGCTAAATCCCATATGGAACATGAATTGAAAGTCTCATAAATGTACCACATAAAATCAATTACAATGTCAGAAGCATTTAACTTGTTTTTTTCCCCTGAGTCTGTACATCTTGCTGAAATAAGAGCCTTTCAGTCCGCTTTTAGCCAAATCTGAGTCTAATGAATATTACTTTTTAAGACACTAAAACCACTTTTTCTTTCTCTCCCTGACCATGTAGAGTAGGCTCTCATTAATGTACTGTGATTATTTTTTAGACTTTCTTCATTCAAAACCATTGGAAACATGAATTCAGCAATTCCAGCTTTTGGTGCCTACAGTGCAGAAAGGATTTACCATAAGAAATTACTATTACATGCTGCTCAGTGAGATAATTTTTGGCCAGTGGTTAGAAAAATCTGCCAAGAAATCTGCCACTAACAGTGGCTTAAAAAGCTTAGTGAAGACAGTTTCTATTTCTGTAGCAGCTTCCACAAGATTTATCTCACCTTTTTACCTAGAGTCTGACACTTGGATTAGACAGGCCAGCAAAACTCTAAGAAAAAAAAAAAATCATGCAACAGGTATTCAGAAGACCTTTCTTCATGGGCAAATGCAGCATATTGAGAGTCAGGGTGTACCATCTGCCCAAAAAGAGGTCATAAATCTCAGCTTAGGTGACTACCACGTTGGGCATTTCAGGCAGCTTTTTCAACCTTGGAGGTTTGGGCAACCTGCCAGTAATGAAGATGTATTAATGCTTAATGCAGCTTAACGTAATAGGTGTCATGTTCATAATTTACAGAAGCTCTTTCTAAAGCATTAAATTCATTTATACTACTTAAAAGCTACTCAATCTTCAAGGCTAAGTTAGTTTGGTTGGTGGGAGGTGGCTCTTTTTTAGGATCAAATGATATATAAATTGTTAACATATCCAAACCTATCCATTAGTGCATGTGAAAGCAATAAATGTGCCAAAGTAGCAATAACATGATCAAGGAAAGTCATTGTGGTCATTAGGGATGATAGGGTTTCATTTATGGCACCAAAGAGAATGAAGGCTGTAAAATAAACCTCGAGAGTCCTGGGGACCAGAAGGTTTACCTTATTTTGTTGAAATAGAAAACATTATCTTCTGTTTCATACATGGTTACATATTATACCAGCAGCTTTCATTATCACTTCTGCCACCATCTTCTCAGATCTGGAAATTCAATTGCAGACAATACAAGAGAGTCGGGTGCCCAAATGCAACACTCATCTGGAATCCTTTGCACTGGCACTCAGAGACGCCCCGGAATGTTTGCATTCCTGGAAGGGTGGCAGGAGATTGGCAGTTTGGGACTTGCTAAACTCTGGAATGCGCTTGCTTGGCAGAGGAGCCCTTGCTGATGTAAGGAAAGGTTTGTGCTGCCTCCAGACTTAGGCAGCCAGAGTGGCCACAACACATGATCCACTCAGGATGTCCCCTGGCAGATTCCATACCTCAGAGTCTGCCTTCCTCAAAGGAATGCAATGCTGCTAGAGCAGGCACAGAGCACTAAGAGTACAGAGAAGAACAGGACAAGAAGGACTTCTTGCCTCCTATGTGCTGGTAAAAGAAAGTAGGCCCTGACACTGGAGATGTTTGTGCTGCTAACAGTGAACCAGACTCTACAGTTACCAAAATAGACCAAATCTTCCTTGGTGACAGCTGAAGCTTAGCCCAGTTTTGAACCAGTGGCAAAACTCCTCTGGGAATATAGGATTTGACATATTAGATCACTAAAGAGCTGTAAAACCTGTACTTGCAATACTGTAGTTACAGTCCCCCTAGTGTCAGAAATATCAGCTTACCGCATCCTGACTTCAGCACTACCTTTATCCTGACGCAGCTCTGGGTCATGTTATAGAAATTCGTCAGCATTGAAAATTAAAAGCTTCAAATGGCTTTGCCTTTTTCGTTTTTGTTTCTAAAACATTTCCAAACACCAGCTCCGAGACTATGTTCCTGCTAGGCTAGAGACATCCAGCCGGGGTCAGACAAGGTGGTCTGTACTCCTGCTGAGAGCTGAGTTTGACCCGAGTCACCAGTGTTGAGAAAAGGACTACACAGAAGACTACTACCTGTTCTCTGTCCTCAAGGAAGAACAAGTATTCCCTAAAAAAAGTGGAAAAGGGGGGATGATCCCCAGGCAACAAGGACCTGGTCAAAGACTGCACCAGATGCCCCCAGTAGCAGAGCACTGGCATTCCTCTGTTGTTGTTTGTCTGGTTTTTAATCTGTGTTTTTCCAGCACAACCAAGAGCTGCCTTCAGGAATCTGCATTGACACCTGACTGAATTTCTCAGTGAATAGTGCCCATATGTGTGTTACAGGTACACAGAGAGCCGAAGCTGTGCCTCCACATGCACCACTATGGGATCAGTGTGTCTAACAATCTGTAATTAAGTCATGTCATGCAGCCAGATTCAACTTGGGAAAAAATGCCTACAGTAATTGCATTTAGTTCATCTTGTAGCATGGTCTCCATCATAACTGCTAATTCAATTGAACGTTCATTCTGCCAGCTCATTGCCATTAAGCACACATTTAATTACTTCAATAAAGGATTAATATGCAGCATACAAAAGAAAGGACATCATGCCTTGCCAAAGCACACAGCTGCTTCACCATTTACTGAGGAGATAAAAAAAGAATATCATTGGGCAGTATAATCCTGTTACAAATACATCATTATTATATGAACATTCAGGACTTTTATTTTTGTGCTTGTTATTCACCACTCAGCATACATATCTTTTCTTGGCACCAGAAAGAGCCATAATGTGCGAGTGACAGCTCTGCCATTGTTGTCCCAGTGATGGCACTGCTGGCCCCCCTCCTCGCTCCCCCACAAGCTTGTACGGTTGCTCTTATCTCGTCTCCAAGTGAGGGCTTACAGCAGCTACATTACAACATCCTGAGATAAGGGGCCCTGCTTGACATTATTTCTGTCTGTGCTGCAAACAACTGACAAGCATGGCAAGTATAAAAAAGAGCAAGAGCAACAAAGGCGGCTGCCCCCTTCCCAGCTCCCCCTTCCTGCCTCAGAAGACAGCTCATCAATTCTCCAGGATGTACACAATCATTATTGTAGGGGAAACAAAGACCAATGTCAATTGTGCAGTGTTATAAAGCAGTCCCTCAAATTAAAACCATGTACCTAACTGCATCTGATGGCAGAAGCTATTTAGCAGTGATATTTTATGGAAAAGCAATGAAAAGCAATAACTGCTTTATTTAATGTATCTGTTCAATCCAGCTGCCTTGGATGGGCCTTAATAGAAGTTGTCGATCAATGTCAGTGCCTTTGAAATAACTGCAGCAGACTGCAATAAACATGAAGGAAAGATAACTAAAGCTACTGATCAACCTCTTGTTAGCTTCCTGCACCCAGAGATTTGTCATTTGTTTGTACTGCTTATAATAGCCAGAGGTGGATAATTCTCATGGGTGCAGGAGGCTGTGTGAGGGGAGGAATGGAGCTAGCTGGGGAGAGGCACTCACCAAAAAAATTTACTCGGGATGCAGTGAATTCAGATGTTGTATCTCCTAACATACAGATCTGTTCTCCTGCTGTTTCAGTTCAGGACAACCACTCACATTTCTCTGGTCCACAGAGGACCTTAAAAAACAGTGTCAGGGAAAACCTATCTCTTGTACATCCAAGACCACATCACATTAGCAACACCTCAGCTCTTCAAATATTCTTACAATAATTATCAGAAAAGCTGATTTACATAACCAAACTTGAGGTGGTGAGGTATAGGCAGGTGGAATATAAGCAGCTGCATTTTAGGGAATTAACTTACTCAAGTCAAACAAGTGCTTGTGGAAGAGAAGCAGCAGAGCCTAATTTGTTCAGTTTGGGAAAGCAATTCATGATTCACCGCTCTGCTGAACCAGACATCACAATCTTGGCATTGTGCAGTAGCTTCTCCTGAGGGAAGATCAGACAGCCAAAACCCCCCTGCCTTTTGCAAAAAGGCATCTTTCAATGGCAACTGCAGGACCTGAGCATATCTCATTTGTCCAAAAGCAGATCAACCTAAGCAGGGCAAAGGCACACAAGCCTTTCCCTAGCACTCCCAGGAGTCAAAGATTTAGGAAGGGGCCAATAAATGAGCTTAATTCAGCAACGCAATGGAAACACAACTGTTGACTTTCAGCTAATCTGGTCAACCCATTTACCTTGTGTTTAAATAACCCTTTTAACAAGATTTGATTATCTCGTTTTCTTGGCAATATTTTAAAGCTGCATATTGGCAGCCTTCACAGCAACAAAATTTGTTGTCATTTTACCTCTAGAGTCTCAGCAGGCCAATTGTTATTTGTTTTGCTTCAAGGAGGCCAGTGAGAGCTCAACAGGGACCTGTAAAAATTCAGGAAAATACAAAAATATTCTTCCCCCTTTTTCAGTCTATCGATTTTGCTCAAAGAATGTTAGAATCTCCCTCAATATACTGAAATCTTGGTCCCTGAAATTTTATCTGCTGGCCTCCAAGGAACAGCAGGTAAGATTTTTGTATTACCAGTGAATCTGTGACCAGCATCCCAGTATTTCACATAAAATACCAAGTTATAAAAGAGTATCAGCAGAATCCAGGCTTCAATATTTGCACTATTGGACTAAGAGCTTCTGCTTTTCTCTCTGGTATCCAAGTATTAGGACAAGGTCTAAACTGAACTTCCATTAATTACAGATTTATAATTGTAAAAGTTTGCTTTGTGTCAGCATCCAAGCCCAAAGACAGAAATTCCCTTTAGGAGTTTTTCTTGGCAGTTTTGTAACTTTTTAGGGAACAGATCCTCATTTCATCTCATCTTCTCATTACATGGCCCTCACCTATGCAAGTGGATTCTTAAAACATAGGAAAATAGGATCAAATGCATGCTACTACTTCTTCTTCAAGGGCAAAGAAAGTAAACCAAGCAGTAAATTGACTCCTCTAAGGGCATGCAAGGGCTGAAGCGTATGCAGACAGCTCCTGTGTGTCAGAACTGATACACACAGCTCCATGGGTAGTAAGGGCGTGGCAGCATCCACTGGCCTGGCATCCAGCTGCACACTCTCAAGCGTTTCATTGCAACCACCTCTTAGAGGGCAGCTGTCATGCACAGCTCACCTCCCACTACTGGAAATAGCACCCAAAGCTCTTTGGACAAACAGCAGCACCTCCACAGGAGTCCACAGCAAAATGTGAGTTAAGGGAGAAGGCAGCAAGGAGCAAGTTCTGCTGACAGATTGGGAGATAATGTCTCAATTTGGTTATTGTTTCTGCGATATGTCCTTGCTAGCTGCCTCTCTGCAGAGTGTCCTTTTCTTTCAGCTCTGTGTTGTTACTTTCCAATCCATATTTTTTTGTAACATATGCTTCATTCATAATATGGCACTTCACAGCTTTTAAAAGAATATTTTTTCTTGCTCTTGGCTCCACATATGTGAAATAGAAATAAATGTGTAGGGAGAAGATAGATGTGGACTCATATCTCTCTCATTTGTCTAGATGAAAGACTGCTCTGAGTTTAAGCAGCAAACCATGCAATTAATAGCTCTGTCCATTTCCAGTGCAAATTCAATTTTCCCTGAGAAAACCAGAAAGGCCATTAGACTAGATACCATTACTATCCAACTCAGTGAGTGTAACAGACAAACTCCAGCCATCTCATAATCTCAACATTTACAATAAAGATTTCCAAAATCTGTATCAGGAAAAAAGCACAAAAAACTCCCCCAGCTTGGGGCATAATGGAATGCTGTGGACAAAGGCTCAGTGTTCAAACACTACTGTTTTAAGCAGAAAGGATCAGACCCCATCATTGACTTAAGGTGAGGTGATCATGCTGCCATTTCCATCTTTGCAAGGGCTCCTGCAGGGTGTACAAAGTTAACAGGGCTACTCAGGTGACCCCAAATTTGTTTTAGCTGGATCTCCCCAGATCCCAAGGGACAAATGTCTCCTGTGTTTCCAAGGCACAGCTCAAGCAAGGCTCTTGATACTCCTCCTAGACACAGGAGATGTCTAGGGACAAGAAGGAAGAAAATTGAAAGTGTAGGGAGGGGTATGTAAAGCATCTGAGGCTTCTTCTTGGAATAGTTTCTCAGTATCTGGTAGGACTTGGGATTAGTTATTTCCTAGACCCAATGTGGCTACTCTGGTTTTAACAGGAAAAGCCACCACAGAATGAGATTTAGACCCTTCAAACAAACATCTGACACAAAAGCATTTACTGGAAGCAATTTGCCAACCAACAATTTTCACGAGACTTGTGACTTAGCCCCTATAGACAATTTTCAAAATTCTAAGTCTTGTGAAGCTGACTTTTCTCCCTGGGATCAAAAATCAGGGGGATTTAACCCATTTGGTCCATTCAAAACCCGGTAGACATGTATCAGTAATAATAATTTATAAAATTATATTAATCCCTTTGATTAACACTTTTCTGTTGAAGAGCCTCACCTGTTTAGAGGTATGAGGCTTGTCATTGCCACCCATGCCCTGTATTGGATTAAAGTAAGAGAATCTCTACACAAGTACCCTTAAACCAGTGTTTACAGGCAATTAATTGCCTTTCTCACTAAGGCCTGCAGTGACGTGTCAGCTGCTTGAATACCTGCTGATATCAAAGCAGAAAGAGAACAAAGAATAGGGGAAGAAAGTGAAGGTTTTCTACATTTTGCCAACATGGAGGAGCCTCCCACAGCATGCCCTTGTGCTGCCCAGGGCATATCCTGGTTCCAAGAACTCATTTCCTTCTATCCCATTCACCATCTGAAAAGAGTGTGATGAATTGCAGCTCATCCTCCTAAAGCTGCAATCTGCATATCTTCATCATCAGGATGCACAAATATCCAACAAATAGGTCAAGATATAGGCATTTATTAGCAACTGAGCTAATAACCCCAAATCAGGGTTGAGAAACACTGACCTAACACACGGCTCCTGACAGCAAGAGGAGACTCAGGGTCCCACTGTGGTAATAACTCCCCACATCAGCACCAGCCACTTAAGTGTTTAACACAGGGGATCCAGTCTTTGCTCTACACTTGGAGGTAACCACTGTCATCAGTCAAAGAAAATTGAAGTTTCTCAGATTAAGGAAGAAAAAAACCCCACCTGTTGCAAATTAATAGTGAGCAAAACTCTGCAGGGAAACTACTTTAAGCCTCATTTTTACCTCTCACCTAGGGCCCACACAACTGCTGGCAGAAGGCAATTGTGACTTCAGAGTTAGCCTATGGGGAGAGGTCCCATCATGGGCCAGCTGGGGGAATTTAAAATCCTGAGGCCATTAGCACAGAAGCGGGCACAGCCAAACTGTCCAATCCCTCCTGCTGCTAGGCTGCCCACTGAGATCCCACTTCAACCCCCAGGCTGCAGAAATCAAAAGAGCTGGAACTACACCACTTAACACAGCAGCAGGTACATTTTCAAGGCACCTTGAGTTTTTATCCTGAGAGGACAACTTATTTCTAGCATTTTTCAAAGCAGTTAAAGAAAAAGACCCTAGAAAAAAAACAATAGTACCAAGTGCCATGTCCAGTCTTTTTTTAAACACATCCAGAGATGGTGATTCTACCACCTCCCTGGGAAGAGCATTCCAGTACTTAATTATTCTTTCAGTGAAAAATTTCTTCCTAATATCCAGCCTATACCTCCCCTGATGTAGCTTGAGACTGTATCCTCTGGTTCTGTCAGTTGCTGCCGATGGAAGAGACCGGTCCCCACCTGCTTACAACCTCCCTTCACGAAGTTGTAGAGAGCAATAAGGTCACCTATGACAGTGTTGCACAGTCTCTTGCTCTTGGTTTGAAAGTGAAGTGTAAAGCCAAAAATAAAATGGGGAGGGAAAGAAAAAGAATTTCAATGTTGTGCAGAGTTAAAGCTGTTTAAATGTCTGGGTCTCTCTGCTTAAATGTCTGTAATCTGCTCCATTTCTAAGTTTTCAATTCACCCATTCCTTAATTTAGCTCACAACCCATCTGCTGCTATTGTGTTTTTCCTAGGGTCTTTAACTGCTTTGAAGAAACTTAGTGGTAGAAGTCATAATATTTGGAAAGCCAGAATTGCCTTCCACCAGCACTGGCTTAAGCACTTAGAGTACATATATTAAAAGTCATATTTCAGCCATAGCAATAATTTCCAGACCTCCTTTGTCCTGGGCAGCACTACAGTAGGCCTTGCTGCAGGGTCAAGTGGTTGTTTGTGGGGTTTTTTGACAGCAAAAAGACAAAATACCTGGGAATCAGGTTGAAGCAGAACAAAGATTATGGTACAACTGCTGAGGCAGACCCAGTTCCTCCCGACTCCCTGAAAACACTGCTGGCCATTTCTACCATATGACACAATGACTTCACAATGTAGGCAAATGTCCACTAGAAATTAGCATGAGACTGCTAACCTCATTTCCACTTGTGACCCAAACCTACATTGGTCCTACTATCTCAAGGGGTTAAAGGCTAGCATACAGCATTAACTCAAAATAAGGAAGATATTTTTCCTGTAGTCTCTAATCTCTTCAAGTTTCTCTTATTAACACGCAGCCTCTGTTCCTCATGTTGGCCAAGGCATCACATAAATCCAGTTTGATTTCTTATTTTTCAGAGACTGGTAGTTGACACTTTACCACGTTCCCCAACATTTCCTCCATCCCTCTGAGTGCTGCAGGCTCACAACTGGAAGTCAAAATCCCTTTGTTCAATCTGTCCAAAACTGTGCAGCAGTACCAATGCATAAAACCTTGCACCACCTCTTAATTCTGCACAAACAGCCAAAAATACAGCCATGAAGTATTGTAGGAAGGGTTCCTATTCCACATAGAGAGCAGACCATGTGTGCTCTTAGAGGAAGAGCGTTTGTGTCCTGTACAGGTGCTGTTTCTGTGTCATGCTGTGCACATTTTCCTTCCTTTTAGAGGCCCAACAGTAAAGTCACAACTGCCTTCCACTTAATCAGGTTCTGTCAAGCCAGTACCTAATCCAGTTTTTAGATAACAAGATCCTATAAAGAAACACACAACTCACATTATTACAGAGAGGACTGGAGCAAAACTGCTTGTTCATTAACTGGACAAGCAGGAGAAAAAGTGAACTCATGACCACAAGAAGTTACATGCTTTTCAATATGGCTTCTAGGCTTTTTAAGTCAATAATTGAAAACATGACTTCTGTAAGTTACCTACTACACAGACACACTATTAACAGATAATTTACAGCAGGCGCTGACACTGCTTTGTAGACCAAAACCAAGCACGTGGATATTAAGCCAGGAACAAAGTGTTGCGTGTATGCAGCACTCAGCATCTCTAGATCTGCACAAGCAACACAACTTGTTTTCATCATGTCACGGGGATCAAGAAAACAACAACTTTTAGAGAACCTAGATGTGCAGGTTTATACCAGAATGTAAATGAGTAAAGATGGACAGATTGCAAAGACATTTTCTTTCCTTTATTTCTTTCTCCTTGTTTGCCAGTACTCTTTGCTTTTAAAAGCAGACAAAAGGAAACAGTTTAGAAGATTCACCCATATATGACAAAATCTTGGAAGAGTCAAGCACCTTAATCTCCCTGTTTTACTTCAATAATAAATATTTTTTTTAAGTCAGGGGTTTACAAAGTTGTCTGCAGTAGAACCCCCATTAGTAGACTATCTAAATACATATATAACTTGTGCTATAATCTAAGGCCATGTTGAGCAACCAAGGAGCCCCCACTGTTTCGTGGTAAAATCCGTCCCCTCAGTCAGGCTGGTAGTAAGGACACAAAAATAACCGCTCTCCAAACTAGACAAGTACTGGATTTGCTACACACAATCACTCTGCTTTCTACACCTCCCAGAACTTTCACATCCCTGAGATTACTCTGTGCAAGAGTTTTTGCATTTAGACTTAACTATCCATATATTAAAGCAAAGACAACAAATCAGGAATATTAGACAAGGAATGATAATATAAATTTACCAGTACCTCTGGAGATGTGAGTAGTCCCAAGGGGTGAACTAAGAATAGCATCAAAGAGCTTGGCTACGGTTATTGTCTCTAATGGACAAAATTGAATTGACCACATACTGTCTGCACTTAATGGCAAAAGTAAATTAATTTACAGCAAATGACACCATTTGGTCAAAAATTGGTGCTATTGGCTACTGACAAGTCAATGACAGGCTGACCACAGGACACCACTAATGCAAAGATGGGCATTTAGAGAGTTCTTGAAGCTACAGGACAGCAACACCACAGCCAATTCCTCCTCAGGGATTAACAGCAACACCCAAACTTGCTTACTTAGCAAGTTTTGTGAGACTGCCTTTCAAAAATACATTAATTAGAGACCTCAGTTTGATTTTTATTGTATTTTACTAATCTAAGTATTTGAAAACACTTTTGGTTTGCTTTATTTGAGAGCTACACAAGCATATAAAAAAATTACACAGGTTCCTGTTCCATTTGAAAAAAACAGTGCATGTTCATATGTAACTCAAGTTGGCGGCAAACAGCAACACCACAGTTATGCTCAATTTGCCTGATGAGATTGATTCAGATTTCTGAACTCTAAGAGACCCATTAACCCAGTTGTTAACACTTACAAACTTAAAGGTTTGTGAAATCTGTTGCCTAAGTGGTGTAAGAAGCCAGGGGTTACCCTATTTAGAATAAAAAGCTTCTTATGCTGACCATGTCTGAAAGGTTCAATGGGTCACCACGCCTCCCTCAGCCTCTCTATGACAATACAGTGAGCCTAAATTCAGTGACTCATACACTCACATCAGTTTCCTGCAGTGTCCACATCACTAAAGGTTCCGAATCATTCTCAAAGCCTATTAATTTTTTTTTTTCTACTAAAGTGAGTCCTACTGTATGTAACAGCCTTTCCAGACACCCCAACCTCTCTGATGGAAAACTGTGGGAGCACACCACATAAGTGCAGCAATGAGGCTGCTGAAGTGGTCTCTCCAGGCTGCCCAGCAGCAGAGGTGAGCCTCCACACAGGCATCTCCTCCAGTGCAGGCTGCCAACTGCAACTCTGATCTCAGCAAAAGCAACACACACAGGCATTGAACAGGGGGGGAATTGTTGGGAGAACAGTTGATTAAAGTGTTGAGGAATAAAATGAGGTTAGATTTAAGGTCTTGCATCACACAAAGGGCCCTGCTGAATTACTGACAATGAAAGGCACTTTAATTGCACTGCTTAAAAGCTCTCAACTGGAAAAAAAAAGGCCATGAAATGACCTCTCTTCCTTCACATTGTTTTGATTTTACTCACGTACTCTATAGACCTTTAGTAGTTACTCTTAATTGCCTTTTGTCAAAGTTTCCATTTCAGTTGCATCTTAGCTAGGACCTAATTTTTTCCACTCTCTGACTGAAGAAAATCAAGTCCTGAAAAGGTGCAAGCTTGACACCATGTTTCTATTTGTAAAATCAGATTATTTACAGAACAGGAAGATTTGGCCTTAAAAGCTTCACTTCATATTTAGCATTCTTATCTCCCTCTTTTCAGTGGAATTATACACATGTGAGGTGTAAGCTCCATACTTAAAATAGCCACCAGCTTTCATTTATCTCTACACACATTGCCTGTATCTCCAGGCCATTACATATGGGAGCTGATGAAGTCACTAGAATAATGTAAATTTTATAAAAGTCAGAGCAGCCTGGTACCCACAGGCATTGCTGAGTTTTCACTTATTGGATCACCTTGGGAAGCCACTTAAGTAATTTAGAGAAGCTGAAGTAGTATTCTAGCTGTAATCTCTAATACCTCGTGCAGCCACCACAACCTCTGAGGAATGCAGCTAGTATCAAAGATTTAATGCTTTTTCACATTAGTGATGTCAGCACAAAATGGCCATCTTCTCTGAATAATTTATCTCCTCACTGCATAATTTTCTTATCTCTTTTTCCCTTCTGGCTTTTTACTGTAGATGGGAAGGCAAGTGGCTGTTAGTCCTCAAAAAAAACTGTGGAGCATCCTTCCCATCAATCAATTAAAAAACACTTACCTTACACTCAACATGATTTATTTCTTGTTAATACAATTGTCTCACTATATCCTTCTATTATTATACCCTTAATTCCATTAGCCATTCACTTAATGCTCTCTTTAAACCTGACCCCAGGCTGGGGAGAAAGGAAAGAAAAGTTTTCTAATAGTGGCAATGCCAATAAAACTCTGAAGCTTTTCTCTTAAAAACCTGTAGGTCACAGGAAAGACAGGTCCTGAGCATATCCTGCTTGCTCTACAGGAGAGTATTTATTTTTCATACACTTTCAGCTAAATGGTTTGTT
The DNA here is from genome assembly GCF_027477595.1 of Haemorhous mexicanus. Taxonomy (NCBI): domain Eukaryota; kingdom Metazoa; phylum Chordata; class Aves; order Passeriformes; family Fringillidae; genus Haemorhous; species Haemorhous mexicanus. The sequence goes on along the minus strand of NC_082344.1, from coordinate 16,934,884 downwards.
AGCTCCATGCTATTTGTATTTTCATATTTCACTATCTGCTGCGCTCCTCTGACACAGCAACTTTACCAGCGAAATTTTTTCCATTTCTCCTCTAACAAAGAGAACTCTGATTTTGAAAAAAGCCTTTTCAATTTGAGAAAATTTGGCTTATTCCTCAGATGAGCTTAGTGCCTGACACCCTCTCGCCCACCATGACTGCATTTATTGAGAAGATGCTTTAAAACAACACCTAACAACAGAATCCTCACCAGGCAAGACCAAGATTACCCAAATATGTTGCTTACATGACTGACAGTATCCTCTGTCAAATAAAGTTCACATAACCATCAGATCAATTCTTGGGCATGAGAGAGTTTGCTAGTGCCTCTGCTTCAAAAGACAAGTCCACCGGTAATAGGTTTCTCATTTGCTTTCCTGGCAACACTGATGTCACCAGCCACAGCTCCTGCTTCCTGAGAAATAAATTCTCAAAGCAGAATGCAGGACCACCTCTCCTCAGGCTGAATTGTCACCTTAGAAGTCTTCTACATGCAGAATTCCAGACCTCTCCTTCAACAAATCACAGTTCATCTGGGCAGCTCTAAGTTCACAAGGACAGAGCCAGAACAGAAAATTGACAAATACACATGCTATATTCCACCTGCTGACCAGCAACAGGCAAAATCAAAGGCAGAAGAACCTTTGGGAGAATCTAAAAACTGGTAATTCTTGTGGATTAATTGCATCAGTATCATTATGCTTTCTTAACAGCTTCCAGGCAATTAGTCTTTTCTCTGTGCCTGGACTCTTTCCCTCAGTTTTGTTTTTAATTAGAGTATTATAAGCAATACGAAATATTTCATACCTTTCTCAGTACACATTCACGCAGAGATGAATCTGTGCCAAGGGATTTGGGTTTGGATGCTAGGCTGATATCAGTAAAGGTCAATCTCTTCGGGCAACCACCAAATGGTAGGTTTCAATTGCTGAATCCTGCATCTTTCCACTGCAAAAAGACCTTCATTCATGCTGTTGCCACAAAACTCAAAGCGGTTTGCAAACTACACATATTGTAGCTTTATTTTTGCTCCCTTTTGGTATGTAACAAGGAGTGTTACTTCTCATGCATTCACAAGCAAAGCACTCATTCCATGAGCTCAGCTGAAGCCAAGTCCATAGAATAGGGCAAGATCATGCTCCCATCTCCATGGGAACTACAATATCAACCCTTGCCGACCACAGGAGCTTGGTTATAAAGTGCAAAACTAAATGAACAGAAAGATATATCTATCCTGAGCATAATAGTAGTAATCTCCAACAAAACTTACACATTGCCAGGGGCCAAGCCGTCCTCAAAGAAGCATGATGTGCCTAACCAAGAGCCGCCTGTTAGAGGTTCATCTCCAATAATTTTCTTTCTTCCACCTGTATCACCAGAAATTTAGGTACTGTTGCCAGTAAAAACACACAGGTTTCAGGTTTTGGTGTCTTTTTTTGTTACGGCATGATTTTTATTGCTCTCTCTCATCATCACTGACAACAATTCAAGAGCAGAATGCTTTTCATGGTTTAGGATAGTGCTCTGCATATTTAGCAGCTTTCAGAAAGAATAATAAGAAGCATATGTTTTTCCCAGCACTTGCAAAGCCTCAAGGCAGTTAAACAGAGCTGCTAAGCAGACCACACCTTACCATAGGGCTTCCCTTATCACTGACATCCATCAGCTGACCCCTACACATTACACTGGATTTTCCTTTACCATGGGAGTTTCCTCCTAATTCTCTGAAAACTCCTTACTACAACACAGTTAATTTCATGAAAGCAATTAACAGCAGTAAGTGTGCATATGCGTGTCTCTCCTCATAACTCCTATGTGTGACCATCCAGTAGGTGTGTTCTGCTACCCCTTGTTAGGCAGCAGCAAAGCAGTCACAAAAATAAACAGAATTCCAATTTGCTCTTGGTCTACTTTCAAAACTAATAACCAGGGCTGGTGTTGATAACTGTCAAACCTCTGCCCAAATAAAACTATGATACTTCATAAATATCCAATAGAGATAGACCTACACGTGTCCCATTTTCCCAATATTTATAAATATATCCCTTTAACACTGAATCTTCTGTTAGGAAATGTCATCTCAGTCATACCCAGATGTTCTATTTTAAGCATGAAACTTTCCTCTTTGACTAACTCAAACAAACATCCCTCTTACTTTAGGCCCCACACATAAACAACATTCTACCCCGTGCATTCCTATTAGAAGTTACAGAAGTGAAAGATGAAAAATAAAACCAATCCCCAGGGTAATCCAATTGCTCTACTGGCCCCTAGCATGGACTAACCCTGTACCAGCCAGGTTAACATATCTCCAGAGTTGAGCAAGTGATGAGCAGCAGCAGTAAGGAGGCAGCTTCCCCTCTACAATACCATACAGGAATGCTTTGCGCCACTCAGAGTTTCCCTTGCTCTATTTACACTCATCACTTCTCAAGAGTGCATAGAGCAATTCTCTCTTGCCCTTGGTGTTCATAACGCTCCCTGGGTACCAAAAGGTTTGGCCACATCCCCTCTGCATGCCCGGAGGACACAATGCCCCACAGCCTTAAGCCCAAGCTTTAGCTTGGTTTGAGGTCTAGGTTGTGTGAAAAGAAACACTTCTGACATCTACTTCTTTCAGCTGATCTGAGAAGAAAGACAAAGTTTTGAACCACACAGCTTGATACCACCACTGTGATATTTGTTAGAGAAGGCAGACCCCTGAAGGTTGAAGACTGCTGATACTCCCCTTTTCTGCAAGGAAAGCCTGTCTTTTGGCCATTATTAAACCCCAGAACTCTCAGGCTAATAAACATGGGAACAGCCTGATCTTTGTACAGCCTGCCCATGGTGCTTTATTGTTTAGACTGAACTGCTTTAACAGTAGGGGGAAAAGCTTCAGATGTGTGGTGAAGAGGAAAAGGTAGAAAAAAAAGGTAGTTTCTTTCCACACAACGTGAGACTTTCCTGTAGTATCAGTGAAATGAAAAGGCATTTCTTCTGCCCCAATCAGTCATAACATTTAAACCAAAGAGCTAGCCGTGAAATCCTATGCATCATTTAGGACTTTGATGCTGAACTGACTTCATAGTAAAAATGTCTTGGCAGGGCTAAAGCACCTGCTGTCAAAGGGAAACACTGATTAAAGGGGTGGGTGTTTTTTTAAAGAGATCTAGTTCACTTTCACAAAACTGCATTAGGGTAATCCCTGAGTTATATCTCTGATGAGTAATTACTCCTGCAGTGTGGCTAGAGAACTGCTACTCAAAAGCCTCATTAAAATCCATATGTATTTCTTCTGCATTTTCCTTTCAGCTATTATCAATGACAATGATCTGTGTATAAATATACACTTTCCTCTTTGATGATTATCCCTATTTCTTCTGCCTGATTCATTCAGCAAGGCCACAGTTCAATGCTTTTGAGGCCACAACGACCTCTATGGGAATTAAGTCTGACATCAGAAATACTGAATTGTAGCTTCGGTGAATGAATTAAATGGGGAGGATTACACTAAATATCACTGAGAGTGATCCTACTCTCGTAGCCAATGGCAACCTATTTACTATGGAATCAGTTAAGGATCTTATTTAGGCAGAGTCCATAAAAATTAATTTTGCCATTTGGGACAAGTTGCTTTGCCATTGCTTTAAGAAGAGCATAGTTACACACAAAGCGCTGCTTTCTGTTCCTTGTGTCCGTGTTTATAGAGTGGCATCTCCTGGCCAGTGGCAGACGCTTTTAGGCTTTTTTCATTCACCTGTGGCCTAAAAGTGCCCAAACCTACACATGGTGGCCAGGAGAGAGTCATCCACTTTCTGAAGAGAAATACATTCCAAGATGATGCAGTTGATCATTACAAATAGAGCCATAGACTCATTTCCAGTACTCTCAAATAAAAGACTAAATTTGCTAGTGCTCATTTCACCATCTCAGTTATCAGCTTCTTACTGAGACAAGACTGCTAGAGCAACACTAGTGTTACCACCTGCTTTGGAAAGCTATACCAAGGTTGACGGATCTTCAGAGGAAAAAATATTAGGAGTAAAATTCATTCAGCTTCCCTCTGCCTCAGGTAGTAGCAATGGAAAAGCATACTGATGAAGCAAATGAGAGAAGAAGAAAGACCCTGGATGGGGGGAGCTGGAAGAGAAAACAGATGCACAAGACTCAAGAATGGCTAGAAATATTCAACATGCACAATAAAAAAAAATCCTTGCAAGTCTGAGAAAACACCAACCCTTAGAAGAAATTAAACTGTAAATCAAAGCAACCTCTTACTCTGCTGGTTTTACTCAATTTCTACAACTTCCTTAAAATGTTCTTGGCCTTCCCAGCTTCTCTTTGGAGCATAGGTAGGATGTTGTACTGGGTTCCACGCCCTTCTAACTTCCTCTGTTCCTCAGAATGGAGAGACATGCTTTCATTACAGAGCTTCAGAGGGGCCAGCACCTGCCAAGGTGGCATTTCTGTTAAAATATGAGCCTTGGCAGTAAACACAGCAACAAAAGCAGCAGTCTTCAAGAATCAAACATCTATCCCAAAAGAAGCATAAGGGTTTAAAACAGTAGAAAAGCAATTCTCTCTTCTATTTCTCAAGGCTTAGGGGAAAAAAAAATTAACTTTGAAGTTTTTCCTCTAAAATCTCATGGTCATCACTTTTTGAAAAGTGAAATCTGAGTTTAATCTGCCAGCACTATAGGCAACAAAATGATGGATACAGTTTCTCTTTGTAATACACCTTCTGCCTGTGCAAGGCCCTGCTATTCATATCTATGTGATGCTTCTATGCAGGAGATAAAAAGTAAAATTTTTAAGCTTTTAAAAAAAATTTCAACAATACATCCTCAAAATCCAAATTCACTACCCCACAAAAAACCAAAAATAAACAAACAAACAAAAAAACCCCCCACAACAAAAAAAACGCAACAAAAAAAAACCCCACAACAACAACAAAAAAAACCGCAACAAAAAAAAAAACGCAACAAAAAAAACCAAACCGCAACAAAAAAAAAACCGCAACAAAAAAAAAACCGCAACAAAAAAAAAAACCGCAACAAAAAAAAAAAAAAAACCGCAACAAAAAAAAAAAACCGCAACAAAAAAAAAACCGCAACAAAAAAAAAAAAAAACCGCAACAAAAAAAAAACCGCAACAAAAAAAAAAACCGCAACAAAAAAAAAACCGCAACAAAAAAAAAACCGCAACAAAAAAAAAACCGCAACAAAAAAAAACCGCAACAAAAAAAAACCGCAACAAAAAAAAACCGCAACAAAAAAAAACCGCAACAGCAACAAAAAAACCGCAACAGCAACAAAAAAAACCACAACAGCAAAAAAAAAACCACAACAGCAAAAAAAAAACCACAACAGCAAAAAAAAAAACCACAACAGCAAAAAAAAAAACCACAACAGCAAAAAAAAAAACCACAACAGCAAAACCATAGCCAAAAAAAAACCACAGCCAAAAATAAAAACACAGCCAAAAATAAAAACACAGCCAAAAATAAAACACAGCCAAAAAAAAAAAACACAGCCAAAAAAAAAAAACACAGCCAAAAAAAAAAAACACAGCCAAAAAAAAAAAACACAGCCAAAAAATACCGCAACCAAAAACCCAGAAAAATACCCCCAAATAACAAACCAACAAAAACAGCAACAAATTGCAAAACCAGAACAACACTGAAGCATTTGTTGAGAAAATGTTTAATGGAATGGGTAGCTCCCACTGCTCTTTTGTGTAATACCAAAATCGACTTCTCTTTCAGTACTTTGAAGAGTCACAGCCTTGATGGCCAAGAGGCTGATGCAGAAGCCTGTCTGCCTGTCTGCATAACTATGCTTAGAGAGAAATGCTTCTTAGGATATTCACATGCACAAAATAGCAACCAGCACCTACAAATCAATCAAGTAGACCATGCTGTTAGAATTTATTCACAAGATAAACAGCCAGGACAGAGCAAGCAGGTAAGATCATAGGAAAACACTGAAAATGTTTACTTTATGAAATGTTTACTTTATTAAATAGGCAAGTAATCTACAAAGAATGCTCTAAGAGCTATGCCTTAAGGATGAGTACAGTTTATTAGCAGGCAGCCTTTCATCAGAGGTTGCTCAGCACATAAATTGAGGGAAGAAAGAAGGGAGGGATATTCAGAGTGATGTGATTTTTCTTCCAAAGAAACAATTAGGTGTGATGGCAACCTGCTTTCCTGGAGATGGCTGAGCACCTGTCTGCCAATGGAGCATGATGAATGAATTCCTTGCTTTGTTTTCACACAGACTTTTCACTTTACCTATCAAACTGTCTTTATCTCAAAATGCCAGTTTTCTCACTTTTTTTGAACTTCCTATTCTCTCCCCCATTTCACTAGTGATGCCCCCTTGACTTAAGCGCCGCTGAAGACCCAGGACAGCAGGTGTATTCACTTCTCCCCATCTCTACAGACATACAGGTGCTCCTACTTTCCTTTAGAAATTCTGGCAAAGAAATAAACTCAAGGTAATAAAATGTGAGGAAGGCCCTGTCATGAGCAGCATACACTTGGACAAAGCAACAGATGCAAGGACAGTCACACAGCATACTGGTAATTAAAGAGGAAGGCTGTATTTCCACACATGATATGACAGTAACATTCAGAAACCATTCAAAAATATTAGATGAACAAAAAATAAATCTGCTTCAGAGTAAATAAATGGCATCTGTATCACCACCTGAAGACCTGGTGGCAGTTTCAGTAGGGAACATACAGCATCTTCACAACAGGATGACTGTTATAGCATTGCTCTTCATGACTGAAAAACCTCACTATAATTATATATTATCCAACAGAGATATTTGGAATAAATGTATGCTTGCACAGTCTTTCTATAACAATTGCTCAAATGAAAGTTTTGAATGTTATTTATTTTTGTCTCCTTTGTCAAGCAAAATAACAATAATAGTATTTCAGCAATGCCAAATGTGATATTCTAAATATTTTTAACTCTTACTAACTGAACAGAAAATTATCTTAGCAACATATATTTGGCAGTACCTGTTCGAGGAGCAGGAGCAAGGCTGCACACACACCCTGGGGTCAGGCAATCCAGGAGGCAGAAATGGCCACAGTACTGAAGAAGGGCAGAATAGGCTGGTGGTGGCAAATCAGGTCAGCCACTAGGGGTCTTTAAAATCTTCACCAACAAAGCACTCCAGTAAGTA